>NC_058080.1:238012651-238312651 GCF_014858855.1 Bufo gargarizans
TTGCTCACTTACAGCCGTGACATTATAATCCGCCAAACCGTCCTTTTTTGACATAGATCCGCTTTCTGACCTGGTTGACCGCATGCAGGGTCTTTCTTTGGAGGTAGCAGATCTCCGTCAATCTATGACTCAGCTTCAAGCATTGGGCTCTGCTCCGACCCATGGAGTCTGTTGCGAGCCAAAGGTCTCACTTCCGGAAACGTTCTCCGGGGGCAGTGAGAATTTTGTTCGTTTCAGAGAGGCATGCAAACTCCATTTTTGCTTGTGTCCCCATTCCTCTGGTAATGAGGAACAGAGGGTGAGGATTGTCATCTCCCTGCTCAGGGGTAATGCTCAGACTTTGGCTTTTTCGTTGCCAACCCTCCCTTCGATCTGTGGAAAGATTTTTTGTGGCCCTGGGGCAGATATATGATGACCCGGATTGTGTTGCTCTGGCCGAATCTAACTTACGTTTTTTATGCCAGAACAAACTGTCTGCGGAGCTTTATTGTTCTGAATTTCGGAGATGGGCAGCTGATTCAGGTTGGAATGATGCTGCACTCCGGAGTCAGTTCTCTCATGGTCTCTCAGAGAGATTGAAAGATGCGTTTGCTTTCCATGAGAGACCAACATCCTTAGAGTCTGCCATGTCATTGGCGGTACGCCTTGACAGGTGTCTAAGAGAAAGAAACGAGACCTCTCTGTCCAGTCATTTTCAGTCTAGGGGCAGTGGTGCGGACTCATTCAGTGTGCAGGGGCCTCATCCTCTCTCGGTTCCCTCTGTGGAGGAGCCCATGCAACTAGGTCGACTTGCCCCTGATAAAAGAGGATTTAGTCCTCAGAGAATGGTGTGTTTTTGTTGTGGGGGCATAGGTCATTTGGCAAATGTTTGTCCGTCTAGGAAATTCTTGAACTGTACTAAGAGTTATAATAAGAGAAAAACCTCAAAAGGTAAATCATCAAACTCTGCTTCATCTGCTACTTTGGGCAAAGTTGATGTAGGAATTGATGCTTTTCCTCTGACCTGCAGTTCCCGTTTTCTCCTTTCTGCCAGGGTAGCGCTAAGGAGCAAAGTCATTTCTTGTAAAATTTTTGTCGATAGTGGAGCGGCCGTCAATCTTATTGATACTCAATTTGTAGCCATGCATGGTTTTCAGGTTTGCACATTAGAAAAGGATATACCTGTTTTTGCTATTATCTGTTCCACTCTGACAGAGATCCCTGAAGGGCATTGTTCACAATATCCGGTTAGCGGTAGGTGACACTCATGTGGAGGATATATCTTGTTTTGTCCTTAACGGATTGCCTTCTCCTCTAGTTTTGGGGTTACCCTGGCTCACTAGACATAACCCCACTATTGATTGGCAAGGGAGGCAAATAAATGAGTGGAGTGAGTTTTGTAGAGAGAATTGTCTCACAGCGATTTTTGCTGAGGTGTCTACTAAAACGGTGCCATCATTTCTCTCTGATTTCTCTCTGATTTCTCGGACGTGTTTTCCGAGAGCGGTGTTCAGGAGCTACCTCCTCACCGGGAGTTTGACTGTCCCATTAACCTCATTCCCGGCGCCAAGCTGCCAAAAGCACGCCTCTACAACCATTCACAACCGGAAAGAATCACAATGCGAATATCTCTGAGAGTCTAGATAAGGGGCATATTCGTCCCTCAAAATCACCTTTTGCCGCTCGTTTTTTTTTTTGTTAAAAAGAAAGATGGCTCTCTGAGACCTTGCCTAGATTTTAGGGAGCTGAACCGTATCACGATTCGCGATCCCTATCCCCTTCCTCTGATCCCGGACCTCTTCAACCAAATTGTTGGGGCCAAGGTTTTTTCCAAATTGGATTTGAGAGGCGCGTACAACCTGGTCAGGGTCAGAGAGGGGGATGAATGGAAAACGGCCTTTAATACCCCTAACGGGCATTTTGAGAGTCTCGTTATGCCTTTCGGCCTGATGAATGCTCCGGCCGTCTTTCAGCATTTTGTTAACAGTATTTTCTACCATTTAATGGGGAAATTTGTATTGGTGTATCTTGATGATATTTTGATTTTTTCCCCTGATGTTCAGACCCATCAGGATCATCTTTTTCAGGTTCTGCGGATTCTGCGAGAGAATAAATTGTACGCCAAGCTGGAGAAATGTGTTTTTATGGTATCGGAGATTCAATTTCTGGGTTTTCTCCTCTCTGCTTCTGGTTTTCGCATGGATCCGGAGAAGGTCCGTGCTGTGCTGGAGTGGGAGCTTCCTGAGAATAAGAAGGCATTGATGCGCTTTCTGGGTTTTGCGAACTATTACAGAAAGTTCATTTTGAATTATTCCTCTGTTGTCAAACCCCTCACTGACATGACAAAAAAGGGGGCGGATTTTTCCTCTTGGTCGGAGGAGGCGTTTGCAGCTTTTTCTAAGATTAAAGAGAGTTTTGTGTCTGCTCCTGTCTTGGTGCATCCCAATGTTTCCTTACCTTTTATCGTTGAGGTGGATGCTTCCGAGGTGGGTGTGGGTGCGGTTTTGTCCCACGGCCCTTCTCCTGCCAAGTGGCGACCCTGTGCCTTTTTCTCTAAAAAACTCTCCCCGGCAGAGAGAAACTATAATGTGGGAGATAGAGAGTTGTTGGCCATCAAGTTGGCTTTCGAGGAATGGCGCCATTGGTTGGAGGGGGCCAGGCACCCTGTCACTGTTTTTACTGACCATAAGAATCTGGCGTACTTGGAGTCGGCCAGGCGTATGAATCCGAGACAGGCCAGATGGTCTCTGTTCTTCTCCAGATTCAATTTTGTCGTTACATTCCGCCCTGGGATCAAAAATGTGAAGGCTGATACTCTCTCTCGCTGTTTTCTGGGAGGAGGAAACTCAGAGGACCCGGGTCCCATTTTGGCGGAGGGGGTGGTTGTTTCTGCTCTGTATTCTGATTTGGAGGCCAAGGTCCAGGCTGCCCAGACTGAGGTACCTGCCCGTTGTCCTCCTGGGAAGTTGTTTGTGCCTCCTGAGTTACGTCACAAACTCTTCAAGGAGCATCATGATACTGTTCTTGCTAGTCACCCCGAGAGTAGAGCCACGGTAGATCTCATTGCTCGGAGATTTTGGTGGCCGGCTCTTCGTAAGTCGGTGGAGGGTTTTGTGGCTGCTTGTGAGACGTGCGCTCGCGCTAAGGTCCCTCGTTCACGGCCTTCAGGTCCCCTTCTCCCGTTACCCATACCTTCCCGTCCTTGGACACACCTCTCCATGGACTTTATCACGGATCTTCCTCGTTCCTCAGGGAAGTCGGTGATCCTGGTGGTGGTGGACTGTTTTAGCAAGATGGCTCATTTCGTACCCTTCCCAGGTTTACCCAGTGCTAAAACGTTGGCGCAAGCTTTTGTCGACCATATTGTTAAATTGCATGGCATTCCCTCGGATATTGTTTCCGATAGAGGCACGCAGTTTGTGTCCAGATTCTGGAAGGCCTTCTGTTCTCGCCTGGGGGTTCGGCTGTCCTTCTCTTCTGCTTTTCTCCCGCAGTCGAATGGTCAGACTGAACGTGTCAACCAGAATCTGGAGACATATTTGCGCTGTTTTGTGGCAGAGAACCAGGAGGATTGGTGTTCATTTCTCCCTCTTGCTGAGCTTGCTCTGAACAACCGTCGTCAGGAATCTTCTGATAAGTCACCATTCTTTGGTGCATATGGGTTCCATCTGCAGTTTGGGACATTCTCGGGAGGGGCTCCCTCTGGTTTGCCTGAGGAGGAGAGATTTTCCTCGTCTTTGTCTACCATTTGGCAAAAGATTCAGAGTAATCTTAGAAAGATGAGTGAGAAATATAAGCGTGTGGCTGATAAGAGACGTGTGCCTGATCCGGACCTGAATGTGGGTGATCTGGTGTGGTTGTCTACAAGAAATATTAAACTGAAGGTTCCCTCCTGGAAATTGGGTCCCAAGTTTATCGGGCCTTATAAAATCTTGTCAGTCATCAATCCTGTTGCCTTCCATCTTGATCTTTCACGGGTTTGGAAGATACATAATGTATTTCACAGGGCTCTTTTAAAACCATATGTCCAGCCCACGGTACCCTCCTCTTTGCCTCCTCCTCTGATTTTGGTTGATGGCAATCTGGAGTTTGAGGTTTCCAGAATTGTGGACTCTCGCATTGTCCGCGGTTCTCTTCAGTACCTCGTTCATTGGAAGGGTTATGGTCCTGAGGAGAGGATGTGGGTTCCGGTGTCGGACATTAAAGCCACTCACCTCATCAGGGCATTTCATAGGGCTTATCCTGAGAAGGTGGGTCCTGGGTGTCCGGAGTCCACCCGTGGGGGGGGGGGGGGGGGGTACTGTCACTAACAGAGCTTTGAGACGTTCTCACAGCTCTGTTTCTCCACCCCTGTGATGATGTCACTACTAGAGCTTGGAGGAGTTCCCTCTGCCCTGTTTCTCCGCCCCTGTGATGAGGTCTTTACTTTCGGTTTCCTTCCTCCCAGCTGTCTCTCCTGTGTTTGATTTCGCTGCCTTTAAATCACCCCTCCTCCTTTGTAGAGGTGCGGATTATACTTTTCATTTGAGCTGTATCTCTCGCTTGAGTAGCTTCACCTGTGTGATATCTTTTCACTGGATCTGTGTTCTGCTGAAGCAAGTACTTCGGATATTGTCTGCTGTCTTTGGATCTGTTTTCACTGCAGCCGCAGCTCCTTCAGATAAGTGTTCAGACATTGTATGTTTCTGTTTCTTTGCTAACTGGATCCGAGACGACCCCGGTTCCGTCCATATACTGAGCAGGGCACCGGTGGCCGTGACCCTTCCACTATTGTAGGGGATTCAGTGGTCATCAGCCTGAGGTACACGGGCATGTCTCGATCCACCATATGGATCTGGACATGTGCATAGCAGCTTAGGGAGAGCTTTTAGGGTCTGACAGAGGTCACCCTTTATCCTCCCTAGTTTGGGTCCGGTCAGTTGCTATTTACTGTGTGTTGCTCACTTACAGCCGTGACATTGATTTGCAACAGCCCGACACGTTGGAATTCAACACTCCTAATGTTCGACCGCCTGCTCCAACAAGAAAAAGCCGTCAACGAGTATTTGTATGACTGGGGTGCTAGGACAGCCTCTGTGGAGCTGGGAATTTTTTTACCACGTTACTGGACGCTCATGCGCAATGCCTGTAGGCTCATGCATCCTTTTGAGGAGGTGACAAACCTAGTCAGTCGCACTTAAGGCACCATCAGCGACCTCATCCTATTTGTTTTCTTCCTGGAGCGTGCCCTGCGAAGAGTGCTGGATCAGGCCGTAGATGAGCGTGAAGAGGAAGAGTTGTGGTCACCATCACCACTAGAAACAGCCTTATCAGCATCGCTTGCTGGACCTGTGGCAACGCTGGAAGAGGAGTCTGAGGAAAAGGAGTCAGGGGAGGAATGTGGCTTTAAGGAGGAGGAGGAGGAAGACCAACCACAGCAGGCATCCCAGGGTGCTCGTTGTTACCTATCTGGTACCTGTGGTGTTGTACGTGGCTGGGGGGAAGAACAGACCTTCAATGAGATCAGTGAGGACGAGGAACGGGACATGAGTAGCTTGGCATCCAACCTTGTGCAAATGGGGTCTTTCATGCTGTCGTGCCTATTGAGGGACCCTCGTATAAAAATGCTGAAAGAGAACAACCTGTACTGGGTGGCCACGCTACTAGACCCCCGGTATAAGCAGAAAGTGCCTGAAATGTTACCGAATTACCGGAAGTATGCAGCAGTTCCAAAATAAATTAAAAAGTATGCTTTACACAGTGTATAAGGGTGATGTCACAGCACAACGGGAATCTAACTGGGGAAGAAGTGAAAGTAATCCTCATCCTACCACGACCATGCCGGCAAGGACAGGACGCTTTACAGACGTGTTTTTGATGGAGGACATGCAGAGCTTTTTAAGTCCTGCGCATCGCCACAGCCCTTAGGGAACGACTCGACCGACAGGTAGCAGACTACCTCGCCTTAAATGCAGATATCGACACTCTGAGGAGCGATGAACCCCTTGACTACTGGGTGTGCAGGCATGACCTGTGGCCTGAGCTATCCCAATTTGCGATAGAACTTCTGGCCTGCCCTGCTTCAAGTGTCCTGTCAGAAAGGACCTTCAGTGCAGCAGGAGGTATTGTCACTGAGAAGAGAAGTCGCCTAGGTCAAAAAAGTCTAGATTACCTCACCTTTATTAAGATGAATGAGGTATGGATCCCGAAGGGACTGACAGTGGGCGATACATTAGACTAAAAAAGGCCTGATGACTGAGATGAGCTACCTTGGGCTAAAAATGGTCCACACGCTGCTGTATTTTATCTCTGCATGCCGGATGACTTGCTTGACTTATCCGCCACCAACTAGGGTTCAAGCCGCAATGTTTTAGGGCACTTTCTGCCTGGAAAACATAAATTTTTCTGGCCACTGCAACAATACCTAATTTTTCAGGCATGTGTACATGCCAAATTTTTCTGGCCTCTGGTGCTGCACTGTGGCTGCAAAAACAAAACTAAAAAAAGGCACATACATGTGTCAATTCCCCTTCGTAATCTTTACCTTGTTGTGGTGAAGGGGCTTGCGTATCACAATGAAGCGACCACCTCTATAAGTGTTTGCAATGGCAATGTTGGCACACTCCAGATGATAAGATCGTTGCTTCATTGTGAACAGACCAAAAGCGATCAGCTGGATAATTTTACATTGAAAAAACATAAATTTTCTTTGTGATCATCTAAGGTGATCATTAAAGCCTACTAGGCCAACAATGGGCCCACACTGCAGAATCATTGTTTTCTGGGTTACTTGACTGTCACTGAACTACCTCAGCACGACCATAGGCTTTAAAAAAAAAACATCGCCTGCAACCTCCCAAACGTGAGCACGAGCACAGTCACCACTTCACCAAGATTGACGTATAGAGAAATAAAATGTATGTCATGAGTGTGTCAACTATTGACAACTCTTTGCGGTTGTCTAAAATCTATTCCATACACGTCCGCTGATAGGGGACGTAACAGGGATTAAACTGATAGGAATAGTACTACTTAACACACCACTCATATCTGGTGGCACAGTACATTGCACGCGCGGTGCCCCAAATTGGAAGTAGGAGGACCAATCAAGCATCTTTTTCCATCTCCCGGTTCCTAAAATCTATTCAATGCACGTCCCCTGATAGGGGACGTAACAGGGATTAAACTGATAGGAATAGTACTACTTAACACACCAGTCATATCTGGTGGCACAGTACATTGCACGCGCGGTGCCCCAAATTGGAAGTAGGAGGACCAACCAAGCATCTTTTTCCATCTCCCGGTTCTTAAATTCTATTCCATGCACGTACTCTGATAGGGGACGTAACAGGGATTAAACTGATAGGAATAGTACTACTTAACATACCACTCATATTGGGATTGCATAGTACATTGCACGGCGCACGCGCAGTGCCCCAAATTGGAAGTAAGAGGACCGACCAAGCATCTTTTTCCATCTCCCGGTTCCTAAAATCTATTCCATACACGTCCCCTAATAGGGGACGTAACAGGGATTAAGCTGATACGAATAGTACTACTTAACACACCACTCATATCTGGTGGCACAGTACATTGCATGCGCAGTGCCCCAAATTGGAAGTAGGAGGACCAACCAAGCATCTTTTTCCATCTCCCGGTTCCTAAAATCTATTCCATACACGTCCCCTGATAGGGGACATAACAGGGATTAAACTGATAGGAATAGTACTACTTAACATACCACTCATATTGGGATTGCATAGTACATTGCACGACGCACGCGCAATGCCCCAAATTGGAAGTAAGAGGACCGACCAAGCATCTTTTTCCATCTCCCGGTTCCTAAAATCTATTCCATACACTTCCCCTGATAGAGGACGTAACAGGGATTAAACTGATACGAATAGTACTACTTAACACACCACTCATATCTGGTGGCACATTACATTGCACGCGCAGTGCCCCAAATTGGAAGTAGGAGGACCAACCAAGCATCTTTTTCCATCTCCCGGTTCCTAAAATCTATTCCATACACGTCCCCTGATAGGGGACGTAACAGGGATTAAACTGATAGGAATAGTACTACTTAAACACACCACTCATATCTGGTGGCACAGTACATTGCAAGCCGTACGCGCAGTGCCCCAAATTGGAAGTAAGAGGACCGATCAAGCATCTTTTTCCATTTCCCAGTTCCTAAAATCTATTCCATACACTGGCCCCTGATTGGGGACAAAACAGAGATTAAACTGCTAAGAACAGTTTTTTTTTTTATTTACAAAAAGGAGGACAGCCTCTGCGGAACTGGGTATTTTTTGGCCGCGTTACTGAACGCTCATGCACAATGGCTGTAGGCTCATGCGTCCTTTTGCGGAGGTGACAAACCTGGTCAGTCAAACCCAAGGCAACATCATCGACCTCATCCCATATGCGTTTTTTCTGGAGCGTGTACTGCAAAGAGTGCTGGATCAGGCCGTAGAAGAGCATGAAGAGGAAGAGTTGTGGTCACCATCACCACCAGAAGCATCCTTGTCGTCATCGATTGCTGGACCTGCGGCAACGCAGAGAGAGGAGTCTGAAGAAGAGGAGTCAGAGGAGGAAGGTGGCTTTGAGGAGGTGGAAGACCAACCACAGCAGGCGTCCCAGGGGCTTGTTGTCACCTTTCAGGGACCCTTGGTGCTGTACGTGGCTGGGTGGAGAAAGAGACCTTCAATGATGTCAGTGAGGACAAGGAACGGGACATGGCTAGCTTGGTATCCAACCTTGTGCTAATGAGGATTTCGCGGTTGTGCAAATGGACTGTTTGCGGTTGTTTGCGGTGCGTTAAACGGGGAGTTTGGTCTGTCTGAGTTTGGTCTGTCACTGTGAAGCGCGCATAACCCTTACACTACCTGATCGATACAACATCATACCTGATTTTTTAAAGCACGTTATTCCAATTTAGGAATGTTAGGTGATTTATGCCCTTTATTGATTAAAACCCGACTCTGCGTCAACTACGTAATTTTCCATGGGATTTTTGCCATGGATCCCCCTCCGACATGCCACAGTCCAAGTGTTAGTCCCCTTGAAACAACTTTTCCATCACTATTGTGGCCAGAAAGAGTCCCTGTGGGTTTTAAAATTCGCCTGCCTATTGAAGTCTATGGCGGTTCGCCCGTTCGCGAACATTTGCGAAAATTCACGTTCTCCGTTCGCGAACATTAAATTTAATGTTCGCGACATCTCTAATGTTATACACCAATAATATACTTTCTATATAGTGCATTTAGGTAGTGCAGCATTTGTTTGCGGTTCTGCTGCGTTACTGCAGCTACTCAAAGTGACAAACGCTATTGGAACAAATAATTTCAACTGGTGTGATATACCAGTTGCCCCCCCAAAAAAAGTGATTGAAACAAGGGTGTTATATACCAATAATATATTTTCCATATAGTGCATTTGGGTAGTGCAGCATTTATTTGTGGTTCTGCTGCGTTACCACAACAACATAGAGTGGCACAGAAAGAGTCCCTGTGAGTTTTAAAATTCACCTGCCTTTTGAAGTCTATGGCGGTGCTCCCGGTTCGCCCGTTCGCGACTATTTGCGAAAATTCGCATTCGCCGGTCGCGAACATTAAATTTAATGTTCGTGACATCTCTAATGTTATACACCAATAATATACTTTCTATATAGTGCATTTGGGTAGTGCAGCATTTGTTTGCGGTTCTGCTGCGTTACTGCAGCTACACAAAGTGACAAACGCTATTGGAACAAATAATTTCAACTGGTGTGATATACCAGTTGCCCCCCCAAAAAAGTGATTGAAGCAAGGGTGTTATATACCAATAATATATTTTCCATATAGTGCATTTGGGTAGTGCAGCATTTGTTTGCGGTTTTGCTGCGTTACCACAGCTACACAGAGTGACAATCGCTATTGGAACAAATAATTTCAACTGGTGTGATATACCAGTTGCCCCCCCAAAGAACAGTTTGAGGCAGGGGTGTGATATACCAATAATATACTTTCTATATACTGCATTTGGGTAGTGCAGCATTTATTTGTGGTTCTGCTGCGTTACCACAACAACATAGAATGGCAAACGCTATTGGAACAAATAATTTCTACTGGTGTGATATACCAGTTGTCCCCCCAAAAAATTGATTGAAGCAGGGGTGTTATATACCAATAATATACTTTCTATATAGTGTATTTGGGTAGTTCAGCATTTGTTTGTGGTTTTTGCTGCGTTACCGGTGTCGGTGCCAAGATACATCTGACCACAGACACGTGGTCTAGCAAACATGGGCAGGAAAGGTACATAATTTTTACTGCCCACTGGGTGAACCTTCTGACGGCCATCAAGCATGCAACCCGTGGTACCCGTGTGGATTTGGTGTTACCACCACGGATTGCATGCAGGTCTGCCTCTTCTTCTCCTCCTCCTACTCCATTCTCCGTCTCCTCCTCGGCTGACTCCTCCTTTTCCACTGCTACCGCCTCTTCCGCTGTGCCCCCAAGCTCCCCAGAACCTATTCAACGTACCATGTGAGACGTTGCCATGCTGTGCTGCAGCTGTTGTGCCTGAAAGCCAAGAGCCACACCGGTCCTGCACTCCTTTCAGCTTTGCGGTCACAGGCCGATCAGTGGCTAACCCCGCTCAATTTGACAGTTGGCAAAATGGTGTGTGAGACAACGGTGCCAATCTTCTGAGCTCGCTAAAACAGGGCAAAATGACACACGTGCCTTGCATGGCACACGTCCTGAACTTAGTCTTGCAGCGATTTGTTGCAAAATACCACGGGGTCCAGGACATCTTGCGGCAGGCCAGGAAAATCTCTGTCCATTCTAGAAGATCTTACACGGCCATGGCTCGCCTTGCTGACGATCAGTGGAGACACCACCTGCCCGTCAGACGTCTGATTTGTGACTGCTCGACGCAATTGAACTCCACCTTGTATATTCTTGATAGGCTGCTCCAGCATAAACGTGCAGTTAACGACTACCTGTATGAACTCTGTGGCAAGGCAGGTTCTGGGGAGCTTTTTTTTTTTTTGCTGTGCCAGTGGCTGCTCATGAGCGATGCATGCAGACTTCTGCAGCCATTTGATGAGATCATCAAATTGGTCAGTGGCAGCCAGGATGCCATCAGTGACATCGCACCTTACACCTTCTTTCTGGAGCCTGCATTGCATTGTGTCATTGATAAAGCCATCGAGGAGCAGGAAGATGAGGAAGTCGCAATGCTGGATGAATTCCCGGGGGGGGGCTACTCCATCTGAGACAAGTCAACAGGAGTCTGAAGAGGAGTCAGAGGAAGATGTTGCTGGGCCAGAGGAGGAGGAGGAGCAAGAAGTGAATGCTTTAAACTTTTCTGGGATCCCTGGTGTTGTCCGTGGCTAAGGGGAGGAGACTGAGGATGACATTATCCTGGACGATGAGCAGGAACCAGGCCACTCCACCGCTTCCAGTTTAGTGCGAATGGGGGACATCATGCTCCAGTGTTTGAAGAGGGACACCATATAAAAAGCATAAAGGGCAAGGACCAGTACTGCATGGCAATGTACTTAGACCCCTGGTACAAACACAATGGCGGACATGTTACCAGCATCACAGAGTGCAGCTGTCACGCCCTGCCCTTTGGGTGTTCTGAGGAGATATGTCAGAATTGCTGCACGTGACTCGATCTGACAGTTTGTTTTGTTGTGGATTTGAGAAGAATGAGTAATTGGTGAGGCTATTTATTCCTCTCTCTCCCTCTCTCTCCCTATAGCCTTTGCGGGTTATAGTTCTGCCTTGTGTGAGCTCTGAAGTTTGCTCATCTCTAGATAAGTTATTTTCCCTTTTTCCTTCTGTGTCTGTTTTGACTAGGACTCTAGTGAGACGCTAGCTCCTTCTGTTGTTTGAAAGAGCTGGGCGTCTCTTTCCCTCTTCCCTACAGCTTAGGGTTTGGTTCAGTGTGTTTTATTCTTAGGTACGTGGACATGTGCATGTCTACCACTGAGACACACATGGGCATAGCAGCTTAGGGAAAGTGTTTTAGGGATTGCTAGGAGGTGACCCCTTTGTTCTCTAGCTTTTGGGGCCTAGTCAGTTGTTTTGTTTGCTTTGCCGTGTTCTGTTTCCTTCCCTTATTTTACCTACCGTGACAGCAGCACTTCCAGGTCTTGCTTCGTGAAATGCTGCATTCTGCTTTTGCAGGTGCTGGCAGAGGAAATTCCACTCACACAGAAATTGTTGCGGTTACCAATCCAACAGTGCATGCAAGAAGAGGGCGGTTTGAAAATGTGTTGGTCACTTCAGATATGAGATCATTCTTTCAACCAACCCATCGACAGCCGCCCTCTGGATCCAGCCTCAGGAAACACTGAGACTGACAGGTGTCTGACTACATCAGGTTAACAGCCAATGTGGATGCTCTGAGAAGCGAGGAACCCCTGGACTACTGGGTGTGCAGGCTTGAGCTGGTACAATTTGCCATGGAGCTCTTGGCTTGCCCATCCTCCAGTGTCCTGTCCAAAAGGACGTTCAGCACAGCAGGAGGGATCATGACCGATAAGCGCACTCGCCTAGCTCACAACAGTGTGGACTACCTCACATTACTAAAAAATAATTAAGCATGGATCTTGGAGGAATTCAATAGCTGTGATGACCACATTTAATTAAATTTCCTCATGCCAGCCTACACATATCCTAAAACACCAAGAACAAAGAATGGTCCCTGACTTATGTAAATAATGAGGCATAAAAGACCTTTTCTGTCCGTTGAATGCCTAATGTTTTGGGCCTCAGAGGAATTCAACACCTGTGATGACCACATGTTTTAACTATTATCATTATGGTTTTTTTCCAGAGGGGGGATTTCGTTAGCCATGTTTTTAATCCAATTTAATATTTTTAGTTCTTTTAAACATATGTATTTGACCTGTATTTGTACTGACCTTTAGTAAAATTGATATCCATTGACCGTGGAATATGCCTCCAGCCACATAATCACTTGATATTTTCTGTGCAGTCAATGCATAATTTTTGGGGCCTGTAAATACACTGGCCTGCAGTACAATTTATATCCAATGACCTTGTAATCTACCTCCAGCCACATACTCACTTGTTCTTTTCTTTCTGCTGAATGCATAATTTTTGGGGCCTGTAGCCCACTGGCCTGCTGTAAAATTAATATCCAATGACCGTGTAATCTACCTCCAGCCACATACTTTCCTGTTCTTTTCTTTCTGCTGAATGCATAATTTTTGGGGCCTGTAGTCCACTGGCCTGCTGTAAAATTCATATCCAATGACCGTGTTATCTACCTTGAGCCACATACTTAGTTGTTCTTTTCTTTCCGCGGAATGCATAATCTTTGGGGCCCGTAGTCCACTGGCCTGCTTTAAAATTTATATCCAATGACCATGTAATCTACCTGCAGCCACAAACTTACTTGTTCTTTTCTGTACGGTGAATGAATAATTGTTGGTGCCTCGGAGGAATTCAACACCAGTGACGACAATGTGTTATCGAATTTCAACTATTATCATTAGGTTTTTTTTCAAGGGGGGGGGATTTTGTTAGCCATGTTTTAAATCCAATTTTATATTTTTAGTTCTATTAAACATATGTATTTCACCTGTATTTTCTACTGGCCTGCAGTAAACTTGATATCCATTGACCATATAATATACCTCCGGCCACATAATCACTTGATCTTTTCTTTCCGGTGAATTCCTAATGATTGGGGCCTGTAGTCCAGTGTCCTACAGTAAACTTTTTATCCATTGACCGCATAATGTACCTCAAGCCACATAATCAGAATTTCTTTTTTGTCAGGGGAATGCCTAATTTACTCCCGTGGCCTAAAATAAACTTTTTCTAGGCTCCAATAGGGCACATTTCAGAGAATTTCCCTTTAAGACACATAAAAATGTCCCCTGATTAAGATATATATTTTTTGTTGGAATTTTTGTCATTGATCCTTCTCTAGTATGTCACTGTCTATGTTGTGGGACTATTTGTGCACTTCTACTAAGTTTTTGGTGGCTGCAAATATGAGCTGAAGGTTTTTCAGGTTCGCCTGCCATTAAAGTGAATGGGGCCCGCCGCGAACTTGCGGTTCGCAAACATTTGATTGTGTTTGCGCGATCATGTTTGCACACCATCCTAGCCGATGTTCGTCCATCACTACCGATCAGGAGAAGACAAAGACGATGATGAAATAAATTCTTACAGGCAGCAAACAGAGCAACAACAACAGTAGTAGATGCAGGCCTAACCTACTCTAACACTGAGTCCTTAACTTGCCAACTAATCTACCAGTGCAACCGGGCCTCTTGACTGTCGGAAGACTAACCTATCACTACCCTGAACTATATACTGATCCATAACTGCAATTACTAGATAGATTCTGTGAATATATAAGTAACACAAAGCAGAACTACTGTCTCTGTGTGAGGGAGATAAAGAGGAGCAGTTGGCAATCTATTTCTATACACTCCAGCTTCACTAGCTGATATTAAGGATATAGATACTAAATAAAATCTGCTTATCTATTCCTCCTAGTTGTAAAGATTACACATGCCACTTGCCTTAGACTCCTAGAGACATGCGATGTCTCCTCACTGCAGCTCTGTCCTACATGGTTCTGACTGACTGTATTTACAAACCTTGTACTGAATCCCTAGGGTTTCTGAAGCAAAGCAGCAGGGACAAAGAGGCTAAATACGCTATATCTTAGTAGTATTAGCAGTTTGCTACAATAGGAAAGGAAAAAGTGTCACATACAGCCCTGATCAAAAGTTTAAGACCACTTGAAAAATGGCAAAAAAATCATATTTAGCATGGCTGGATATTAACAAGGTTCCAAGTAGAGCTTCAACATGCAACAAGAAGAAATGGGAGTGAGACAAAACATTTTTTGAGCATTCAATTTAATGAAAACAACGAATAAACTGAAACAGGCTGTTTTTCAGCTGATCAAAAGTTTAGGATCACACCTCCCAAAAAAAAAATGAACCCCCCAAAACAGAAATCCAACTTCCAAACATGAACTTAGTAATGAGTAGCGACGCCGTTATTGTTTATCACTTCAAAAATTTATTTCGGCATGCTTGATGCAAGCATTTCCATGAGGTGAGTGGGAACATTTCTCCAAGTGGTGAAGATGGCCGCACGAAAGCCATCTACTGTCTAGAACTGTTGTCCATTTTTGTAAACTTCCCTTGCCATCCATCCCTAAAGGTTCTCAATTGGATTTAGATCAGGGGAACATGCAGGATGGGCCAAAAGAGTGATGTAATTCTTCTGGAAGAAGTCCCTTGTCCTGCGGGCATTGTGTACTGTAGCGTTGTCCTGTTGAAAAATCCAGTCGTTACCACACAGACGAGGGCCCTCAGTCATGAGGAATGCTCTCTGCAACATCTGGACATAGCCAGCGGCCGTTTGACGCCCCTGCACTTCCTGAAGCTCCATTGTTCCACTGAAGGAAAAAGCACCCCAGACCATTATGGCGCCCCCTCCACTGTGGCGTGTAGAAAAGATCTCAGGTGGGATCTGCTTGTGATGCCAGTAACGTTGGAAACCATCAGGACCATCAAGGTTAATTTTTTTCTCATCATAGAATAAAACTTTCTTCCACCTTTGAATGTCCCATGTTTGGTGCTCTCTTGCAAAGTCCAAACGAGCAGTTCTGTGGCGTTCAAGGAGACGAGATCTTTGAATTTGTTTTTGTTTTTTGAAGCCCTTCAGTCTCAGATGCCGTCTGATGGTTATGGGGCTGCAGTCAGCACCAGTAAGGGCCTTAATTTGGGTCGAGGATCGTCCAGTGTCTTGACGGACAGCCAATTGGATCCTCCGGCTCAGTGCTGATGACATCTTTTTGGGTCTTCCACTTGACTTTTTTGTTCCATAACCCTCAGGATCATTTAGGAAATTCCAAATGACCGTCTTACTGTGTCACACCTCAGCAGCGATCGCGCGCTGTGAGAGACCCTGCTTATGCAGTTCAACAACCCGACCACGTTCAAAAAGGGAGAGTTTTTTTGCCTTTGCCATCACAACGTGTGACTACCTGACAGAAAATGACAATGAATCCACATATTTACACAGATTTGGCCTTTTAAAGGCATGTGGTCCTAAAATTTGGATCAGCTGAAAAACAGCCTGTTTCAGTTTAATCAATATTTTCAATTAATTGAATGCTCAAAAAATGTTTTGTCTCACTCTCATTTATTCTTGTTGCGTGTTGAAGCTCTAAATGGAACCTTGTTAAGATCCAACAATGTAAAATATGATTTTTTTGCCATTTTTCAAGTGGTCTTAAACTTTTGATAAGGACTGTATATGGCCCGTTGAACATGGCAATGAGGGATACAGTGAGAGACGACTAGTTACTCTGCTGGGATGAGTTTGATGCAAGAAGAAGCTTGCATAGCTGGTCCTGATGATTCATGTCATTGGAGGAACCGTCTGGTGTCCTAACATGATAGAGGCAGTCAGTGCAGAAAAGATAAAAAAAATAAAAAATAAATCCAGTCCATAAAAAATAATAATAAGATCAATAAAAAGAGCGGATGCTTAAATTCTACATGCTGATAAATTAAAAATACAATCCAATATGACTCATTTCGGTGCTATTCCCCTTCCTCAGATATATGACTTATATGAAGACTTGTTATAAGATGAAGATAGCTCTGTTTTTATGGGGAAGCCCTGGATTCTTGGTCCTTTTTAATCTCTTCTGTACTGACCATTCAGTGTAAGTTTTTCTTATACTTTGTGAATTCAAGTTTAACAGCTGGAGACATGCATTGAGATTCAGGTACAACTGGGTAATAGAAATATTGGGAGTACAATTTTGCATGGTTATTTTAGTAAGCTGCTTGTGTGCGGGTCCCACAAGAACAAGATGATTTCATGTTTTATGATTATAACATTCGTCTCGTTGCAACATTCGTCATTTATTGTAAACAGTGCACACAATTATTCTTCCCAATAAACAAGGACAGGGAGTCATGTGTTTGGTTTGGTGTTTACAGAGTAAAGTTAGAACCTTCAATATTTGATTTAAAAAACTTTTCTAGAAATATTAGCATGATCATTAAAGTTCATTTACTAACCACAATTTAAAAAAAGTTCTGCAGAGTAAGGCCTTCTGCGCACGAACGTGTGCGTCCCGTGGGCCATGCTGCAGGCCGCAATTCACAAACACCGACCGTAGGGCAGCCGCAGCAGATTGCGGATCCATTCACTTTAATGGGTCCGTGATCTGCCCGCTCCGCAAAAAGATAGGACATGTTCTAACTTTTTGCGGAACGGAAGTACGGGACTGTGGTGAATACTGCACCTCATGCCCGCTTGACATCACCTACCTCGAGCTCACGAGACACGGTATGGTCACGGGTTACCAAGGTGTAGCGTTACGCCCTCCAGAGGAGCAGGCAAGGTCAGCTTGGTACAGTTTACACATACACCTTCTGTCCATGCGGGCACAGAGAGGCAACAAGCTGAGAGAGCCTTTTCACTGCCGCAGTGAAAGCAGCGTTGTCACAGCCCGGGTATCTGCCACCAGCTTCTCGTTTGATATCAGCCCGGTCCGCTAGCGGGATTATATAGGGTGAGAAACCAACCCGGGGTAGCTCATAACGAGGCCAAAACATAGACGTGGGGATTCGTGATCGAGATACAAGATAGCACAAGATTAAATTATATATTTAATTGCCTTAAGGGCACACTAGATATAACACAATATACACAGAGAATATATACAGTGGTCTGAGGTTACAGCTACAGGTTATGTAGGTACAACAGGGTTAAGCAGAGCAAAAGTTTGTTACCGGGAAAGATGAAAGTTCCTTTCGGTTGTGGTGTGCTCTTTGCTGTAGTCACATGAAGGGCAGTGATCTCAGCTAGTTCCTGGGTCCCCCTAAACATATTACACGATGTGACCCTTCTTCAGAGAAAGGAGCCGCTTGCTGGCTTGCATGGGCTTATGACCTGTAGCCAGCTGCCCCCCTCCCCGCCTATGGATAGGGTCCACCCCTTCTACTCTGGTGCTGGCAGAAAATGACCCATAAAACCCCTTTGAGCTCATAGCCCCAGACCAGAATGTCACAAGAAGATGGTTCGGGGCCCAATTGATGCGCCTGGGTTCCGGCTACAACTAGAGTCCAAGCATGGTACAGTTATTTGGTTTCTGTGGGGAGATATGTATATCTCCACTCCCTGGCATCCCACCCTCAAACAAAGATCATGGGCATGTACATCGTGGCCACCGGGACACAAAAATGTATCCGGTTTGCGCCTGCGATGGCCTGGGAAATTCATAATTGCTTATGAAATGTAGGTGCCACCATGTCTGGGAGGTATAATTGATCCTGGTAAGGGCTGATACCTCCTGCTGGGTGTTTTACTGCAGGATCTGTGCTGCCTGACTGGAGGTGTGAAATGTAACTACATGTGGCCTGCTAGGAGTTTTCTGCTATCTGGCTGCGGCTTTGAAGCATGGCCTTCCCGTGGAGCTTGATTTCCTCTGCCATCTTTCAGTAAATATTAATCCATATTCCTCACAGGGACTAAACCCCACGGAAGCACTCCGTGGTGCTTCCATAATGTTCTGGTCCGTGCTTCCGTTCCGTAACATTCCGCATCTCCGGATTTGCGGACCCATTGAAGTAAATGGGTCCGCATCCGTGATGTGGAATGCACTTGGAACGGTGCCTGTGTATTGCGGATCTGCAAATGCGGTCCTCAATACGTCAATGGGCAGCACACAGTAGGTGCAAATACAGTTTTTTGCATTCACACAAAATAACGACCACCTACAGTTGCAATATAGCTGTACCCTATACAATAAAATGACAGAGGTCTGAGGCCCCCTTCTATGTCTCCTAAATTTCCTTGTAATTGAATTAAATATTGTGTACTACATGTTATACAGAAATTAGAAAGTGAAATTACAAAATGATAGAGATTGTTGTGGATGAGGTGTAATGTGTACAGTACCCCTACAAACCCTAGGCTATGACCTTGTACGTTAAACTTTACAAATGCACCTACTGATCAGTTCATCTAGGGAAAAAAGCTCTATATCTTAAGGGTGCTGTCACATGAGTTCCTGCTAAAAGTAGTGGGTGTGGGGGGACGAATTACCAATGAAAGAAGTAGTAACTCCTTGGTTGTGACAACACCCTAAAATATCCTAAAACCTTTGTATTTGTATACTATAAGCTATGGCTTGGTTCACACATTCCACTAGTGTGATGGGCCAATTACAGCACAGCAAAACTGCATATTTTTGCCATGAATTTTGCAATGTGTTTTTTGACTGTGCACTTTTTTAAAGTTTCACCTATAAAAAAGAATTGTGCATCCAAAAACTGCATCACAAACCACAGCAAACACATGCCCTTGAACCGGTTTTGACCTGGAGTTTGTGCTTTAGGCAAAATTAACATGCATGTGCCCAAAACTCTGTCCACCTCCAGTAGCTACAGACCACATTTTTTTTTAAAAGGCAGTGCCAGAGCTTTATCATCAAAATCATTCACCTATTGACCTATAGGCTGTGGGTGGCCAAGGTTTTGGCCACATGCAGCAGCTGCCATGCGTAAACTGAGCCTTAGTACTCATGCACACGACCGTGTGCTGGCCAGGCAACCGCATGCGGATCGCGGTCCCATTCACTTGAATGGTGTCGGCGATCCGCATCTGATGGTCCGCACTGCAAGCGCAACTTTTTTGCGGTGCGGAGGCACGGCCAGAAAAACCAAGGAAGCACTCCGTAGTGCTTCCACAGGGTTCCGATCCTCGCTTCCACACCGCATCTCAGGGTTTGCCGACCCATTCAAGTGAAAGGGTCCACATTCGTGATTCGGGGGGTACACACCCGATTCCCCATGTATTGCGGACCCGCCATATGAGGGCTGCAATATGGCCACAGCGGGGCAATGGCTGTGTGCATGAGCCCTTAGATCGATTAAAAATATAACTTGTTTTGCATTAATTTATTTTAGTGATAAATTGTAGGCAACATATTGCTAGTTTTCTCTTTTTCCAGTTTGTGACATGATGTGACTAATGTACAGTGCATAAAGCGTCATATACATTTTGACTCTGCCAGTACTTACAATTAGAGTTGAGCGAACACCTGGATGTTCGGGTTCGAGAAGTTCGGCCGAACATCCCGGAAATGTTCGGGTTCGGGATCCGAACCCGATCCGAACTTCGTCCCGAACCCGAACCCCATTGAAGTCAATGGGGACCCGAACTTTTCGGCACTAAAACGGCTGTAAAACAGCCCAGGAAAGGGCTAGAGGGCTGCAAAAGGCAGCAACATGTAGGTAAATCCCCTGCAAACAAATGTGGATAGGGAAATTAATTAAAATAAAAATTAAATAAATAAAAATTTACCAAAATCAATTGGAGAGAGGTTCCATAGCAGAGAATCTGGCTTCCCGTCACCCACCACTGGAACAGTCCATTCTCAGATATTTAGGCCCCGGCACCCAGGCAGAGGAGAGAGGTCCCGTAACAGACAATCTGGCTTCATGTCAGCAGAGAATCAGTCTTCATGTCATAGCAGAGAATCAGGCTTCACGTCACCCACCACTGTAAGAGTCCATTTTCATAAATTTAGGCCCAGCACCCAGGCAGAGGAGAGAGGTCCCGTAACAGAGGATCTGGCTTCATGTCAGCAGAGAATCAGTCTGCATGTCATAGCAGAGAATCAGGCTTCACGTCAGCCACCACTGCAACAGTCCATTGTCATAAATTTAGGCCCAGCACCCAGGCAGAGGAGAGAGGTCCCGTAACAGACGATCTGGCTTCATGTCAGCAGAGAATCAGTCTGCATGTCATAGCAGAGAATGAGGCTTCACGTCACCCACCACTGCAACAGTCCATTGGCATATATTTAGGCCTAGCACACAGGCAGAGCAGAGAGGTCCCGTAACAGACAATCTGGCTTCATGACAGCAGAGAATCAGTCTGCATGTCATAGCAGAGAATGAGGCTTCACGTCACCCACCACTGCAACAGTCCATTGGCATATATTTAGGCCTAGCACACAGGCAGAGCAGAGAGGTCCCGTAACAGATGATCTGGCTTCATGTCAGCAGAGAATCAGTCTGCATGTCATAGCAGAGAATGAGGCTTCACGTCACCCACCACTGCAACAGTCCATTGGCATATATTTAGGCCTAGCACACAGGCAGAGCAGAGAGGTCCCGTAACAGACGATCTGGCTTCATGTCAGCAGAGAATCAGTCTGCATGTCATAGCAGAGAATGAGGCTTCACGTCACCCACCACTGCAACAGTCCATTGGCATATATTTAGGCCTAGCACACAGGCAGAGCAGAGAGGTCCCGTAACAGACAATCTGGCTTCATGACAGCAGAGAATCAGTCTGCATGTCATAGCAGAGAATGAGGCTTCACGTCACCCACCACTGCAACAGTCCATTGGCATATATTTAGGCCTAGCACACAGGCAGAGCAGAGAGGTCCCGTAACAGACGATCTGGCTTCATTTCAGCAGAGAATCAGTCTGCATGTCATAGCAGAGAATGAGGCTTCACGTCACCCACCACTGCAACAGTCCATTGGCATATATTTAGGCCTAGCACACAGGCAGAGCAGAGAGGTCCCGTAACAGACAATCTGGCTTCATGACAGCAGAGAATCAGTCTGCATGTCATAGCAGAGAATGAGGCTTCACGTCACCCACCACTGCAACAGTCCATTGGCATATATTTAGGCCTAGCACACAGGCAGAGCAGAGAGGTCCCGTAACAGACAATCTGGCTTCATGTCAGCAGAGAATCAGTCTGCATGTCATAGCAGAGAATGAGGCTTCACGTCACCCACCACTGCAACAGTCCATTGGCATATATTTAGGCCTAGCACACAGGCAGAGCAGAGAGGTCCCGTAACAGACAATCTGGCTTCATGTCAGCAGAGAATTAGTCTGCATGTCATAGCAGAGAATCAGTGTAAGAAGAGAAGGTTTCTGCCCCGGCGCAAATCACTGGAGAAGACGATCTTATTGCAAGAAATCTTCTTGGTTTAATAGAAACAACGCGTTTCGGGGATTTCAAACTCCCCTTCATCAGGTTTCATAGTATCACTATGAAACCTGATGAAGGGGAGTTTGAAATCCCCGAAACGCGTTGTTTCTATTAAACCAAGAAGATTTCTTGCAATAAGATCGTCTTCTCCAGTGATTTGCGCCGAGGCAGAAACCTTCTCTTCTTACACTGAAAATTCTTTTCTGGGGGATTGGACACCTCGCTGAAAAGAACCAACAATCTGCGGCTGCAGCCCTGGACAAAAGACCTTATCTCTACTAAGTCTACAGTAGAGTTGTGCCTATTCTAGCACAACCCTACAAGGTGAGTGTGGATAATTCACACCATTTTAACTCGTTTATCTAAACAATATTACCCTATTGTGCGCTCCTTTCTTCTTTTTTTCCCTCATCGTGAGGGGAATTTAGATTTGTCCTTGTTAAAAGATAGCAGAGAATCAGGCTTCATGTCAGCCACCACTGCAACAGTCCATTGGCATATATTTAGGCCTAGCACACAGGCAGAGGAGAGGTTCATTCAACTTTGGGTAGCCTCGCAATATAATGGTAAAATGAAAATAAAAATAGGATTGAATGAGGAAGTGCCCTGGAGTCCAATAATATATGGTTATGGGGAGGTAGTTAATGTCTAATCTGGACAAGGGACGGACAGGGCCTGTGGGATCCATGCCTGGTTCATTTTTATGAACGTCAGCTTGTCCACTTTGGCTGTAGACAGGCGGCTGCGTTTGTCTGTAATGACGCCCCCTGCCGTGCTGAAAACACGTTCAGACAAAACGCTGGCTGCCGGGCAGGCCAGCACCTCCAAGGCATAAAAGGCTAGCTCTGGCCACGTGGACAATTTAGAGACCCAGAAGTTGAATGGGGCCGAACCATCAGTCAGTACGTGGAGGGGTGTGCACACGTACTGTTCCACCATGTTTGTGAAATGTTGCCTCCTGCTAACACGTTGCGTATCAGGTGGTGGTGCAGTTAGCTGTGGCGTGTTGACAAAAGTTTTCCACATCTCTGCCATGCTAACCCTGCCCTCAGAGGAGCTGGCCGTGACACAGCTGCCTTGGCGACCTCTTGCTCCTCCTCTGCCTTGGCCTTGGGCTTCCACTTGTTCCCCTGTGACATTTGGGAATGCTCTCAGTAGCGCGTCTACCAACGTGCGCTTGTACTCGCGCATCTTCCTATCACGCTCCAGTGCAGGAAGTAAGGTGGGCACATTGTCTTTGTAGCGTGGATCCAGCAGGGTGGCAACCCAGTAGTCCGCACAGGTTAAAATGTGGGCAACTCTGCTGTCGTTGCGCAGGCACTGCAGCATGTAGTCGCTCATGTGTGCCAGGCTGCCCAGGGGTAAGGACAAGCTGTCCTCTGTGGGAGGCGTATCGTCATCGTCCTGCCTTTCCCCCCAGCCACGCACCAGTGATGGACCCGAGCTGCGTTGGGTGCCACCCCGCTGTGACCATGCTTCATCCTCATCCTCCTCCACCTCCTCCTCATCCTCGTCCTCCTCGTCCTCCAGTAGTGGGCCCTGGCTGGCCACATTTGTACCTGGCCTCTGCTGTTGCCAAAAACCTCCCTCTGAGTCACTTCGAAGAGACTGGCCTGAAAGTGCTAAAAATGACCCCTCTTCCTCCTCCTCCTCCTCCTCCTCCTGGGCCACCTCCTCTTCCATCATCGCCCTAAGTGTTTTCTCAAGGAGACATAGAAGTGGTATTGTAACGCTGATAACGGTGTCATCGCCACTGGCCATGTTGGTGGAGTACTCGAAACAGCGCAACAGGGCACACAGGTCTCGCATGGAGGCCCAGTCATTGGTGGTGAAGTGGTGCTGTTCTGTAGTGCGACTGACCCGTGCGTGCTGCAGCTGAAACTCCACTATGGCCTGCTGCTGCTCGCACAGTCTGTCCAGCATGTGCAAGGTGGAGTTCCACCTGGTGGGCACGTCGCATATGAGGCGGTGAGCGGGAAGGCCGAAGTTACGCTGTAGTGCAGACAGGCGAGCAGCAGCAGGATGTGAACGCCGGAAGCGCGAACAGACGGCCCGCACTTTATGCAGCAGCTCTGACATGTCGGGGTAGTTGTGAATGAACTTCTGCACCACCAAATTCAGCACATGCGCCAAGCAAGGGATGTGCGTCAAATTGGCTAGTCCCAGAGCTGCAACGAGATTTCGCCCATTATCACACACCACCAGGCCGGGCTTGAGGCTCACCGGCAGCAACCACTCGTCGGTCTGTTGTTCAATACCCCGCCACAACTCCTGTGCGGTGTGGGGCCTGTCCCCCAAACATATGAGTTTCAGAATGGCCTGCTGACGTTTACCCCGGGCTGTGCTGAAGTTGGTGGTGAAGGTGTGTGGCTGACTGGATGAGCAGGTGGAAGAAGAGGAGGAGGAAGCCGAGAAGGAGGAGGTGGCAACAGGAGGCAAAGAATGTTGCCCTGCGATCCTTGGCGGCGGAAGGACGTGCGCCAAACAGCTCTCCGCCTGGGGCCCAGCTGCCACTACATTTACCCAGTGTGCAGTTAGGGAGATATAGCGTCCCTGGCCGTGCTTACTGGTCCACGTATCTGTGGTTAGGTGGACCTTGCCACAGATGGCGTTGCGCAGTGCACACTTGATTTTATCGGATACTTGGTTGTGCAGGGAAGGCACGGCTCTCTTGGAGAAGTAGTGCCGGCTGGGAACAACATACTGTGGGACAGCAAGCGACATGAGCTGTTTGAAGCTGTCTGTGTCCACCAGCCTAAATGACAGCATTTCATAGGCCAGTAGTTTAGAAATGCTGGCATTCAGGGCCAGGGATCGAGGGTGGCTAGGTGGGAATTTACGCTTTCTATCAAATGTTTGTGAGATGGAGAGCTGAACGCTGGCGTGTGACATGGTTGAGACGCTTGGTGACGGAGGTGGTGGTGGTGGTGTTGGTGGTACATCCCCTGTTTGCTGGGCGGCAGGTGCCAACGTTCCTCCAGAGGCGGAGGAAGAGGCCGAGGCGGCAGCAGCAGAAGAGGTAGCAGGGGGAGCCTGAGTGACTTCCTTGGTTTTAAGGTGTTTACTCCACTGCAGTTCATGCTTTGCATGCAGGTGCCTGGTCATGCAGGTTGTGCTCAGGTTCAGAACGTTAATGCCTCGCTTCAGGCTCTGATGGCACAGCGTGCAAACCACTCGGGTCTTGTCGTCAGCACATTGTTTGAAGAAGTGCCATGCCAGGGAACTCCTTGAAGCTGCCTTTGGGGTGCTCGGTCCCAGATGGCGGCGGTCAGTAGCAGGCGGAGTCTCTTGGCGGCGGGTGTTCTGCTTTTGCCCACTGCTCCCTCTTTTGCTACGCTGTTGGCTCGGTCTCACCACTGCCTCTTCCTCCGAACTGTGAAAGTCAGTGGCACGACCTTCATTCCATGTGGGGTCTAGGACCTCATCGTCCCCTGCATCGTCTTCCACCCAGTCTTGATCCCTGACCTCCTGTTCAGTCTGCACACTGCAGAAAGACGCAGCAGTTGGCACCTGTGTTTCGTCATCATCAGAGACATGCTGAGGTGGTATTCCCATGTCCTCATCATCAGGAAACATAAGTGGTTGTGCGTCAGTGCATTCTATGTCTTTAACCGCTGGGGAAGGGCTAGGTGGATGCCCTTGGGAAACCCTGCCAGCGGAGTCTTCAAACAGCATAAGAGACTGCTGCATAACTTGAGGCTGAGACAGTTTCCCTGGTATGCATGGGGGTGATGTGACAGACTGATGGGGTTGGTTTTCAGGCGCCATCTGTGCGCTTTCTGCAGAAGACTGGGTGGGAGATAATGTGAACGTGCTGGATCCACTGTCGGCCACCCAATTGACTAATGCCTGTACCTGCTCAGGCCTTACCATCCTTAGAACGGCATTGGGCCCCACCATATATCGCTGTAAATTCTGGCGGCTACTGGGACCTGAGGTAGTTGGTACACTAGGACGTGTGGATGTGGCAGAACGGCCACGTCCTCTCCCAGCACCAGAGGGTCCACTAACACCACCACGACCATGTCCACGTCCGCGTCCCTTACTAGATGTTTTTCTCATTGTTATGGTTCACCACAACAACAAATATATTATTTGGCCCAATGTATTGTATTCAAATTCAGCGGGATATAAATTTGAGGCCTAGTATTTAGGCGCTGGGTGACCGGTATGGATTTAGTGACAGAATTAGACTTGGAAATGCACAGAAGCGTGTGTGTGTGAAGTTATTCTGAATGACCCAATGTGCACCTTGAATATTATATACCCTTTTAGGGATAGATTTCAAATAGCTCTGATATAGCAGAAACCACTAAATTATGAAATTGTTAAATTGGGAATTGTATTTAAACCCAGAACAAAAAATGTGCTTTGACGGACACTAAATAACTTTCCCAGCCACAACAGGACAGCGTTAACGAGAGATTTAGCAGGATATAAATTTGAGGCCTAGTATTTAGGCGCTGGGTGACAGGTATGGGTTTAGTGACAGAATTAGACTTAGAAATACACAGTAGCGGGTGTGTGTGAAGTTATTCTGAATGACCCAATGTGCACCTTGAATATTATATACCCTTTTAGGGATAGATTTCAAATAGCTCTGATATAGCAGAAACCACTAAATTATGAAATTGCTAAATTGGGAATTGTATTTCAACCCAGAACAAAAAATGTGCTTTGACGGACACTAAATAACTTTCCCAGCCACAACAGGACAGCGTTAACGAGAGATTTAGCAGGATATAAATTTGAGGCCTAGTATTTAGGCGCTGGGTGACAGGTATGGGTTTAGTGACAGAATTAGACTTGGAAATACACAGTAGCGGGTGTGTGTGAAGTTATTCTGAATGACCCAATGTGCACCTTGAATATTATATACCCTTTTAGGGATAGATTTCAAATAGCTCTGATATAGCAGAAACCACTAAATTATGAAATTGTTAAATTGGGAATTGTATTTAAACCCAGAACAAAAAATGTGCTTTGACGGACACTAAATAACTTTCCCAGCCACAACAGGACAGCGTTAACGAGAGATTTAGCAGGATATAAATTTGAGGCCTAGTATTTAGGCGCTGGGTGACAGGTATGGGTTTAGTGACAGAATTAGACTTGCAAATACACAGTAGCGGGTGTGTGTGAAGTTATTCTGAATGACCCAATGTGCACCTTGAATATTATATACCCTTTTAGGGATAGATTTCAAATAGCTCTGATATAGCAGAAACCACTAAATTATGAAATTGTTAAATTGGGAATTGTATTTAAACCCAGAACAAAAAATGTGCTTTGACGGACACTAAATAACTTTCCCAGCCACAACAGGACAGCGTTAACGAGAGATTTAGCAGGATATAAATTTGAGGCCTAGTATTTAGGCGCTGGGTGACAGGTATGGGTTTAGTGACAGAATTAGACTTGGAAATACACAGTAGCGGGTGTGTGTGAAGTTATTCTGAATGACCCAATGTGCACCTTGAATATTATATACCCTTTTAGGGATAGATTTCAAATAGCTCTGATATAGCAGAAACCACAAAATTATGAAATTGTTAAATTGGGAATTGTATTTAAACCCAGAACAAAAAATGTGCTTTGACGGACACTAAATAACTTTCCCAGCCACAACAGGACAGCGTTAACGAGAGATTTAGCAGGATATAAATTTGAGGCCTAGTATTTAGGCGCTGGGTGACAGGTATGGGTTTAGTGACAGAATTAGACTTAGAAATACACAGTAGCGGGTGTGTGTGAAGTTATTCTGAATGACCCAATGTGCACCTTGAATATTATATACCCTTTTAGGGATAGATTTCAAATAGCTCTGATATTGCAGAAACCACTAAATTATGAAATTGCTAAATTGGGAATTGTATTTCAACCCAGAACAAAAAATGTGCTTTGACGGACACTAAATAACTTTCCCAGCCACAACAGGACAGCGTTAACGAGAGATTTAGCAGGATATAAATTTGAGGCCTAGTATTTAGGCGCTGGGTGACAGGTATGGGTTTAGTGACAGAATTAGACTTGGAAATACACAGTAGCGGGTGTGTGTGAAGTTATTCTGAATGACCCAATGTGCACCTTGAATATTATATACCCTTTTAGGGATAGATTTCAAATAGCTCTGATATAGCAGAAACCACTAAATTATGAAATTGTTAAATTGGGAATTGTATTTAAACCCAGAACAAAAAATGTGCTTTGACGGACACTAAATAACTTTCCCAGCCACAACAGGACAGCGTTAACGAGAGATTTAGCAGGATATAAATTTGAGGCCTAGTATTTAGGCGCTGGGTGACAGGTATGGGTTTAGTGACAGAATTAGACTTGGAAATACACAGTAGCGGGTGTGTGTGAAGTTATTCTGAATGACCCAATGTGCACCTTGAATATTATATACCCTTTTAGGGATAGATTTCAAATAGCTCTGATATAGCAGAAACCACTAAATTATGAAATTGTTAAATTGGGAATTGTATTTAAACCCAGAACAAAAAATGTGCTTTGACGGACACTAAATAACTTTCCCAGCCACAACAGGACAGCGTTAACGAGAGATTTAGCAGGATATAAATTTGAGGCCTAGTATTTAGGCGCTGGGTGACAGGTATGGGTTTAGTGACAGAATTAGACTTAGAAATACACAGTAGCGGGTGTGTGTGAAGTTATTCTGAATGACCCAATGTGCACCTTGAATATTATATACCCTTTTAGGGATAGATTTCAAATAGCTCTGATATAGCAGAAACCACTAAATTATGAAATTGCTAAATTGGGAATTGTATTTCAACCCAGAACAAAAAATGTGCTTTGACGGACACTAAATAACTTTCCCAGCCACAACAGGACAGCGTTAACGAGAGATTTAGCAGGATATAAATTTGAGGCCTAGTATTTAGGCGCTGGGTGACAGGTATGGGTTTAGTGACAGAATTAGACTTGGAAATACACAGTAGCGGGTGTGTGTGAAGTTATTCTGAATGACCCAATGTGCACCTTGAATATTATATACCCTTTTAGGGATAGATTTCAAATAGCTCTGATATAGCAGAAACCACTAAATTATGAAATTGTTAAATTGGGAATTGTATTTAAACCCAGAACAAAAAATGTGCTTTGACGGACACTAAATAACTTTCCCAGCCACAACAGGACAGCGTTAACGAGAGATTTAGCAGGATATAAATTTGAGGCCTAGTATTTAGGCGCTGGGTGACAGGTATGGGTTTAGTGACAGAATTAGACTTGGAAATACACAGTAGCGGGTGTGTGTGAAGTTATTCTGAATGACCCAATGTGCACCTTGAATATTATATACCCTTTTAGGGATAGATTTCAAATAGCTCTGATATAGCAGGAACCACTAAATTATGAAATTGCTAAATTGGGAATTGTACTTCAACCCAGAACAAAAAATGTGCTTTGACGGACACTAAATAACTTTCCCAGCCACAACAGGACAGCGGTAACGAGAGATTTAGCGGGATATAAATTTGAGGCCTAGTATTTAGGCGCTGGGTGACCGGTATGGATTTAGTGACAGAATTAGACTGGGATATGGCCAAAAAATAACCACACTATTGCTGGTTAAATGCACTTGGTGACGGGCGCAGCTTGCCCCTGATTTAGTATATGGCCAAAAAATGAACAGACTATTGCTGGTTAAATGCACTTGGTGTCACAGCTTGACGCACCACACTACTGAGGGTTAAATGCACTTGGTGACGGGCGCAGCTTGCCCCTGATGTAGTATATGGCCAAAAAATGAACAGACTATTGCTGGTTAAATGCACTTGGTGTGACAGCTTCACCCTGATGTAGGCTTTAGCCAAAAAACAACCACACCATTGAGGGTTAAATGCACTTGGTGACAGGCGCAGCTTGCCCCTGATTTAGTATATGGCCAAAAAAATGAACAGACTATTGCTGGTTAAATGCACTTGGTGTGACAGCTTCACCCTGATGTAGGCTTTAGCCAAAAAACAACCACACCATTGAGGGTTAAATGCACTTGGTCGCAGCTTGGATGCACTTGGTCGCAGCACCGCACAAGACACAAAATGGCCGCCGATCACCCCAGAAAAAAGTGACTGACAAACGGTCTGGGCAGCCTAAAAACAGTGAGTGAGCATTTGAATTTCAGCAGCTCAATGATGCACAGCTGCAGATCGATCGATTAATCAAGTGAAGTCCTTTGGAGGAGTTAATCTGCCTAATCTCGCCCTACTGTCGCATCCGCAACCTCTCCCTACGCTAATCAGAGCAGAGTGACGGGCGGCGCTATGTGACTCCAGCTTAAATAGAGGCTGGGTCACATGGTGCTCTGGCCAATCACAGCCATGCCAATAGTAGGCATGGCTGTGACGGCCTCTTGGGGCAAGTAGTATGACGCTTGTTGATTGGCTGCTTTGCAGCCTTTCAAAAAGCGCCAAGAAAGCGTCACAAAAGCGCCAAGAAAGCGACGAACACCGAACCCGAACCCGGACTTTTACGAAAATGTCCGGGTTCGGGTCCGTGTCACGGACACCCCAAAATTCGGTACGAACCCGAACTATACAGTTCGAGTTCGCTCATCCCTACTTACAATCAGTTATACTACTTTTTGTGATGAGACACTGTCCATAGCACTATAACTTCCCTTGCTACTTTTAAATGCAGCCATAAATTTGCCATGGTACTCGTTTTGTTTTCTAAAAATGTACTTATTTTTCTAGTTGGTTAAGTAACTCTATAACTTGTAGTAACGTTCTCCTAGTTGCAAATCAAATACATTTTTAAACGCTTTAGCAACATTAGAACAAACAAACTGTGCTTTTGCTTTTTCCCATAGCAGCTTCCCTGGACAAGACCAGATGCCAATGGACTGTATGTTAAGCACAAGATATTATAAAGTTCAATGTGTTTTTCTACCCATCTGGAGACAGACATTACCAGATGCTTTGAAAGAGAGAGAATTGAAACTTGATAAGCATGTAACATGTATTGAGCATATTGTGTTGCCTACTAACAAACTAGATATGTAAAGGTACAGCCACACTGTCAGATGTCCTGATGCAGTTTTGGAAGCCAAAATCAGGTGCGGACTGAAAAAGGAGAGAAGAGATACTGCATTTGTTTTATATATTTTTCTCCTTGTTTTGGCTTCCTAAACAACATCAAGAAACCAGAACGTGTGTCCATCCCCTAAATTTGACTAATGTAAAGAAAAAGCAACACAACATGCATAAAATAGAATCTCTAAACTCAGAAAGAGCTAATTCCTAAACTTTTTGGAGCACCTTTTTTTTTATGTCATTCAGAAAAGAAGGGCAGATGACAGTGAAGCCTACCCCCTATCCCCAATGGTGGATGTGCCAAAGGGTTGGATGTGCCAAAGTTAAGTAGAGGCTGGCGCCTCTACATAACTTCAGCTGATTCACTGCCAGAGCAGGGGTATTAAGACCCCCTAATTACCACCTAACTCTTTACATCCTAATACAGTATATGCACAACATTTACTGTAATCTAATATAGGAGGGTAGCTGCCTCTTGCATTATACTATAGACAACTAGCAAAATGGTTAAGGTGGTCTAAATTTAGCTGTAGGCTTTATAGACTGTAGACTATATATCATAGCCATAAAAATAACAGTAGACTATATTACAAGCTGTAACTCAAAATAAGTACAAGTAATGCAATATATTTATCAGGTTACTCAATGTCTATGTAGATTATGTTCAAAGGATATGATGTTTAAATTACTGGAAGATAAAGTAAAGACACTAAACCAATAAATCAAATAAAACTGTACTTTGTCAATAAGGCACCAGGGAATATGTTAAATAAACTGGGCTATATACCTCCTTCAAAGTATGCAAGCAAACAACCCAATGTCTTCTTATATTAGTTGAATAAAAAAAAATTGTTTCTACACCGGGCACTGAAGTGTGCCTACCGACTTATTATTTGGTTTAGGTGTTTTTTCCTAGCCTCCCCCTTTTTCCCTCTTGATCTAGTTCATATAAGGTTATTGCACTGCTCGATGTTTGGGTAATGTGAGCATAGATGGATGATAACATCCCCATTGGCGCTTATGTTCACCAGGCCCATGAAAACTGAATGTGGGAGGATTGATTGCTCCTGCAATACCCCAGTGCAAGTAGGGGTATCTGCAAATTGTTGTTAATGTGCGATAATGTGATGTTTTGCACTGTATGTCATATAATGCACTACACACTCAGAGAGCTCCAACATGAGCTGCCAGGACTTCCTCCCTGACTCAGCCTTCTCTGATAGCTGAGGGAGTAGACGGGCTCCACATCCTAATTTTTCAGGAAAAATTCAATTCGTACCAAATCTGAATTTTCTCACGCTTCGCGGTAACGAATCAAATTTTTTCCTAAAATGGCTGCTGCACATGTTAGGACAAGGAGCGAAGAACTCTGGGAACGAGGGATCACCCTCAATGCCATGCATGCAGCCAAACAGCAGCCAGCCAGCCCCTGCCATGTCATAGCCCTATAAATAGCCTCAGCCATCTTGGATTCAGCCATTTTCCAGTGTACTTAGTGCAGGGAGAGACGTCAGCAGACACTAGAGAAAGTGGTAGAAAATACTTTTTTTTGGGCTGAATAGAAGTTCAGGGAAAGATCATTGGAAGTGTAGGGAAAAGATAGGGATCAATTATTCCATAGTATTGAAGCAGAACAGAGTCCAATAGGGGAGTGTACAGACTGGGTAATAAGAACAATCCTATTGCACCTTGCTGTAATGACTGGGGATCCAAATTGCCATTATACTGCTGCTTTTAGATTTGGAACAGATGATACCTCTGTAATTTCAGCAAATCTTGCTTGTTATTGGGGTGCAAGTGCTGTGTGATACAGCCAATAACAGGGTGTATTACTAGGAAATATTTGTACATCTTATTAGCCCTTATGCGGTGCAGTTATGTGTTCTAAAGCATTTTTGGGGTGTTTTAGTGGGAAAAAAGAGCTTATTTGCCATTCAGCGGTGCAGTTATAGGTTCTAAAACATTTTTGGTGGTGTATGAGTGGAAAAAAGGGCTTATTTGCCATTGTGCGGTGAAGTGACAAAATTTCTGCCTTTTTTGGGGTGTATTAGTGGAAAAATAAGTATTATTAGCCATTCAGCGGTGCAGTTATATGTTCTAAAGCCTTTTTTGGGGTGTTTTAGTGGAAACAAATGTCTTATTAGTCATTCAACGGTGCAATTATATATTCTAAATCCTTTTTTGTGGTGTGTTAGTTGGAAAAAAAGGCTTATTTGCCATTGTGCATTGAAGTGACAAAATTACAGCCTTTTTTGGGGTGTATTAGTGGAAAAATATGTATTATTAGCCATTCAGCGGTGCAATTATATATTCTAAAGCCTTTTTGTGGTGTATTAGTGGGGAAAAAAGGCTTGTTAGTAGAGTTGAGCGAACACCTGGATGTTCGGGTTCGAGAAGTTCGGCCGAACTTCCCGAAAATGTTCGGGTTCGGGATACGAACCCGATCCGAACTTCGTCCCGAACCCGAACCCCATTGAAGTCAATGGGGACCCGAACTTTTCGGCACTAAAACGGCTGTAAAACAGCCCAGGAAAGGGCTAGAGGGCTGCAAAAGGCAGCAACATGTAGGTAAATCCCCTGCAAACAAATGTGGATAGGGAAATGAATTAAAATAAAAATTTAATAAATAAAAATTAACCAAAATCAATTGGAGAGAGGTCCCATAGCAGAGAATCTGGCTTCCCGTCACCCACCACTGGAACAGTCCATTCTCAGATATTTAGGCCCCGGCACCCAGGCAGAGGAGAGAGGTCCCGTAACAGACAATCTGGCTTCATGTCAGCAGAGAATCAGTCTTCATGTCATAGCAGAGAATCAGGCTTCACGTCACCCACCACTGCAACAGTCCATTTTCATAAATTTAGGCCCAGCACCCAGGCAGAGGAGAGAGGTCCCGTAACAGAGGATCTGGCTTCATGTCAGCAGAGAATCAGTCTGCATGTCATAGCAGAGAATCAGTCTTTATGTCATAGCAGAGAATCAGGCTTCACGTCACCCACCACTGTAAGAGTCCATTTTCATAAATTTAGGCCCAGCACCCAGGCAGAGGAGAGAGGTCCCGTAACAGACAATCTGGCTTCATGTCAGCAGAGAATTAGTCTACATGTCATAGCAGAGAATGAGGCTTCACATCAGCCACCACTGCAACAGTCCATTGGCATATATTTAGGCCCAGCACCCAGGCAGAGGAGAGAGGTCCCGTAACAGACAATCTGGCTTCATGTCAGCAGAGAATCAGTCTTCATGTCATAGCAGAGAATCAGGCTTCACGTCACCCACCACTGCAACAGTCCATTTTCATAAATTTAGGCCCAGCACCCGGGCAGAGGAGAGAGGTCCCGTAACAGACAATCAGGCTTCACGTCACCCACCACTGTAAGAGTCCATTTTCATAAATTTAGGCCCAGCACCCAGGCAGAGGAGAGAGGTCCCGTAACAGACAATCTGGCTTCATGTCAGCAGAGAATTAGTCTGCATGTCATAGCAGAGAATGAGGCTTCACGTCAGCCACCACTGCAACAGTCCATTGGCATATATTTAGGCCCAGCACCCAGGCAGAGGAGAGAGGTCCCGTAACAGAGGATCTGGCTTCATGTCAGCAGAGAATCAGTCTTCATATCATAGCAGAGAATCAGGCTTCACGTCACCCACCATTGCAACAGTCCATTTTCATAAATTTAGGCCCAGCACCCAGGCAGAGGAGAGAGGTCCCGTAACAGACAATCTGGCTTCATGTCAGCAGAGAATTAGTCTGCATGTCATAGCAGAGAATGAGGCTTCACGTCAGCAACCAATGCAACAGTCCATTGTCAGATATTTAGGCCCAGCACCCAGGCAGAGGAGAGAGGTCCCGTAACAGAGGATCTGGCTTCATGTCAGCAGAGAATTAGTCTGCATATCATAGCAGAGAATCAGGCTTCACGTCACCCACCACTGCAACAGTCCATTTTCATAAATTTAGGCCCAGCACCCAGGCAGAGGAGAGAGGTCCCGTAACAGAGGATCTGGCTTCATGTCAGCAGAGAATCAGTCTGCATGTCATAGCAGAGAATCAGTCTTCATGTCATAGCAGAGAATCAGGCTTCATGTCACCCACCACTGTAAGAGTCCATTTTCATAAATTTAGGCCCAGCACCCAGGCAGAGGAGAGAGGTCCCGTAACAGACAATCTGGCTTAATGTCAGCAAAGAATCAGTCTTCATGTCATAGCAGAGAATCAGGCTTCACGTCACCCACCACTGCAACAGTCCATTTTCATAAATTTAGGCCCAGCACCCAGGCAGAGGAGAGAGGTCCCGTAACAGACAATCTGGCTTCATGTCAGCAGAGAATTAGTCTGCATGTCATAGCAGAGAATCAGGCTTCACGTCAGCCACCAATGCAACAGTCCATTGTCAGATATTTAGGCCCAGCACCCAGGCAGAGGAGAGAGGTCCCGTAACAGAGGATCTGGCTTCATGTCAGCAGAGAATCAGTCTTCATATCATAGCAGAGAATCAGGCTTCACGTCACCCACCACTGCAACAGTCCATTTTCATAAATGTAGGCCCAGCACCCAGGCAGAGGAGAGAGGTCCCGTAACAGACAATCTGGCTTCATGTCAGCAGAGAATTAGTCTGCATGTCATAGCAGAGAATCAGGCTTCACGTCAGCCACCAATGCAACAGTCCATTGTCAGATATTTAGGCCCAGCACCCAGGCAGAGGAGAGAGGTCCCGTAACAGAGGATCTGGCTTCATGTCAGCAGAGAATCAGTCTTCATATCATAGCAGAGAATCAGGCTTCACGTCACCCACCACTGCAACAGTCCATTTTCATAAATTTAGGCCCAGCACCCAGGCAGAGGAGAGAGGTCCCGTAACAGACAATCTGGCTTCATGTCAGCAGAGAATTAGTCTGCATGTCATAGCAGAGAATCAGGCTTCATGTCAGCCACCAATGCAACAGTCCATTGTCAGATATTTAGGCCCAGCACCCAGGCAGAGGAGAGAGGTCCCGTAACAGAGGATCTGGCTTCATGTCAGCAGAGAATTAGTCTGCATGTCATAGCAGAGAATCAGGCTTTTCGTCACCCACCACTGCAACAGTCTATTTTCATAAATTTAGGCCCAGCACCCAGGCAGAGGAGAGAGGTCCCGTATCAGACAATCTGGCTTCATGTCAGCAGAGAATCAGTCTTCATGTCATAGCAGAGAATCAAGCTTCACGTCACCCACCACTGTAAGAGTCCATTTTCATAAATTTAGGCCCAGCACCCAGGCAGAGGAGAGAGGTCCCGTAACAGACAATCTGGCTTCATGTCAGCAGAGAATCAGTCTTCATGTCATAGCAGAGAATCAGGCTTCACGTCACCCACCACTGCAACAGTCCATTTTCATAAATTTAGGCCCAGCACCCAGGCAGAGGAGAGAGGTCCCGTAACAGACAATCTGGCTTCATGTCAGCAGAGAATTAGTCTGCATGTCATAGCAGAGAATGAGGCTTCACGTCAGCCACCAATGCAACAGTCCATTGTCAGATATTTAGGCCCAGCACCCAGGCAGAGGAGAGAGGTCCCGTAACAGAGGATCTGGCTTCATGTCAGCAGAGAATTAGTCTGCATGTCATAGCAGAGAATCAGGCTTCACGTCACCCAACATTGGAACAGTCCATTGGCATATATTTAGGCCCCGGCACCCAGACAGAGGAGAGGTACATTCAACTTTGGGTAGCCTCGCAATATAATGGTAAAATGAAAATAAAAATAGGATTGAATGAGGAAGTGCCCTGGAGTCCAATAATATATGGTGAAGGGGAGGTAGTTAATGTCTAATCTGGACAAGGGACGGACAGGCCCTGTGGGATCCATGCCTGGTTCATTTTTATGAACGTCAGCTTGTCCACATTGGCTGTAGACAGGCGGCTGCGTTTGTCTGTAATGACGCCCCCTGCCATGCTGAATACACGTTCAGACAAAACGCTGGCCGCCGGGCAGGCCAGCACCTCCAAGGCATAAAAGGCTAGCTCTGGCCACGTGGACAATTTAGAGACCCAGAAGTTGAATGGGGCCGAACCATCAGTCAGTACGTGGAGGGGTGTGCACACGTACTGTTCCACCATGTTAGTGAAATGTTGCCTCCTGCTAACACGTTGCGTATCAGGTGGTGGTGCAGTTAGCTGTGGCGTGTTGACAAAAGTTTTCCACATCTCTGCCATGCTAACCCTGCCCTCAGACGAGCTGGCCGTGACACAGCTGCCTTGGCGACCTCTTGCTCCTCCTCTGCCTTGGCCTTGGGCTTCCACTTGTTCCCCTGTGACATTTGGGAATGCTCTCAGTAGCGCGTCTACCAACGTGCGCTTGTACTCGCGCATCTTCCTATCAAACTCCAGTGCAGGAAGTAAGGTGGGCATATTGTCTTTGTAGCGTGGATCCAGCAGGGTGGCAACCCAGTAGTCCGCACAGGTTAAAAAGTGGGCAACTCTGATGTCGTTGCGCAGGCACTGCAGCATGTAGTCGCTCATGTGTGCCAGGCTGCCCAGGGGTAAGGACAAGCTGTCCTCTGTGGGAGGCGTATCGTCATCGTCCTGCCTTTCCCCCCAGCCACGCACCAGTGATGGACCCGAGCTGCGTTGGGTGCCACCCCGCTGTGACCATGCTTCATCCTCATCCTCCCCCACCTCCTCCTCATCCTCGTCCTCCTCGTCCTCCAGTAGTGGGCCCTGGCTGGCCACATTTGTACCTGGCCTCTGCTGTTGCCAAAAACCTCCCTCTGAGTCACTTCGAAGAGACTGGCCTGAAAATGCTAAAAATGACCCCTCTTCCTCCTCCTCCTCCTCCTCCTCCTGGGCCACCTCCTCTTCCATCATCGCCCTAAGTGTTTTCTCAAGGAGACATAGAAGTGGTATTGTAACGCTGATAACGGCGTCATCGCCACTGGCCATGTTGGTGGAGTACTCGAAACAGCGCAACAGGGCACACAGGTCTCGCATGGAGGCCCAGTCATTGGTGGTGAAGTGGTGCTGTTCTGTAGTGCGACTGACCCGTGCGTGCTGCAGCTGAAACTCCACTATGGCCTGCTGCTGCTCGCACAGTCTGTCCAGCATGTGCAAGGTGGAGTTCCACCTGGTGGGCACGTCGCATATGAGGCGGTGAGCGGGAAGGCCGAAGTTACGCTGTAGCGCAGACAGGCGAGCAGCAGCAGGATGTGAACGCCGGAAGCGCGAACAGACGGCCTGCACTTTATGCAGCAGCTCTGACATGTCGGGGTAGTTGTGAATGAACTTCTGCACCACCAAATTCAGCACATGCGCCAAGCAAGGGATGTGCGTCAAATTGGCTAGTCCCAGAGCTGCAACGAGATTTCGCCCATTATCACACACCACCAGGCCGGGCTTGAGGCTCACCGGCAGCAACCACTCGTCGGTCTGTTGTTCTATACCCCGCCACAACTCCTGTGCGGTGTGGGGCCTGTCCCCCAAACATATGAGTTTCAGAATGGCCTGCTGACGTTTACCCCGGGCTGTGCTGAAGTTGGTGGTGAAGGTGTGTGGCTGACTGGATGAGCAGGTGGAAGAAGAGGAGGAGGAAGCCGAGAAGGAGGAGGTGGCAACAGGAGGCAAAGAATGTTGCCCTGCGATCCTTGGCGGCGGAAGGACGTGCGCCAAACAGCTCTCCGCCTGGGGCCCAGCTGCCACTACATTTACCCAGTGTGCAGTTAGGGAGATATAGCGTTCCTGGCCGTGCTTACTGGTCCACGTATCTGTGGTTAGGTGGACCTTGCTACAGATGGCGTTGCGCAGTGCACACTTGATTTTATCGGATACTTTGTTGTGCAGGGAAGGCACGGCTCTCTTGGAGAAGTAGTGGCGGCTGGGAACAACATACTGTGGGACAGCAAGCGACATGAGCTGTTTGAAGCTGTCTGTGTCCACCAGCCTAAATGACAGCATTTCATAGGCCAGTAGTTTAGAAATGCTGGCATTCAGGGCAATGGATCGAGGGTGGCTAGGTGGGAATTTACGCTTTCTCTCAAATGTTTGTGAGATGGAGAGCTGAACGCTGCCGTGTGACATGGTTGAGACGCTTGGTGACGGAGGTGGTGGTGGTGGTGTTGGTGGTACATCCCCTGTTTGCTGGGCGGCAGGTGCTAACGTTCCTCCAGAGGCGGAGGAAGAGGCCGAGGCGGCAGCAGCAGAAGAGGCCGAGGCGGCAGCAGCAGAAGAGGTAGCAGGGGGAGCCTGAGTGACTTCCTTGGTTTTAAGGTGTTTACTCCACTGCAGTTCATGCTTTGCATGCAGGTGCCTGGTCATGCAGGTTGTGCTCAGGTTCAGAACGTTAATGCCTCGCTTCAGGCTCTGATGGCACAGCGTGCAAACCACTCGGGTCTTGTCGTCAGCACATTGTTTGAAGAAGTGCCATGCCAGGGAACTCCTTGAAGCTGCCTTTGGGGTGCTCGGTCCCAGATGGCGGCGGTCAGTAGCAGGCGGAGTCTCTTGGCGGCTGGTGTTCTGCTTTTGCCCACTGCTCCCTCTTTTGCTACGCTGTTGGCTCGGTCTCACCACTGCCTCTTCCTCCGAACTGTGAAAGTCAGTGGCACGACCTTCATTCCATGTGGGGTCTAGGACCTCATCGTCCCCTGCATCGTCTTCCACCCAGTCTTGATCCCTGACCTCCTGTTCAGTCTGCACACTGCAGAAAGACGCAGCAGTTGGCACCTGTGTTTCGTCATCATCAGAGACATGCTGAGGTGGTATTCCCATGTCCTCATCATCAGGAAACATAAGTGGTTGTGCGTCAGTGCAGTCTATGTCTTCCACCGCTGGGGAAGGGCTAGGTGGATGCCCTTGGGAAACCCTGCCAGCAGAGTCTTCAAACAGCATAAGAGACTGCTGCATAACTTGAGGCTCAGACAGTTTCCCTGATATGCATGGGGGTGATGTGACAGACTGATGGGGTTGGTTTTCAGGCGCCATCTGTGCGCTTTCTGCAGAAGACTGGGTGGGAGATAATGTGAACGTGCTGGATCCACTGTCGGCCACCCAATTGACTAATGCCTGTACCTGCTCAGGCCTTACCATCCTTAGAACGGCATTGGGCCCCACCATATATCGCTGTAAATTCTGGCGGCTACTGGGACCTGAGGTAGTTGGTACACTAGGACGTGTGGATGTGGCAGAACGGCCACGTCCTCTCCCAGCACCAGAGGGTCCACTAACACCACCACGACCATGTCCACGTCCGCGTCCCTTACTAGATGTTTTCCTCATTGTTATGGTTCACCACAACAACAAAAATATTATTTGGCCCAATGTATTGTATTCAAATTCAGCTGAATATAAATTTGAGGCCTAGTATTTAGGCGCTGGGTGACCGGTATGGATTTAGTGACAGAATTAGACTTGGAAATGCACAGTAGCGTGTGTGTGAAGTTATTCTGAATGACCCTATGTGCACCTTGAATATTATATACCCTTTTAGGGATAGATTTCAAATTGCTCTGATATAGCAGAAACCACTAAATTATGAAATTGCTAAATTGGGAATTGTATTTCAACCCTGAACAAAAAATGTGCTTTAACGGACACTAAATAACTTGCCCAGCCACAACAGTACAGCGGTAACGACAGATTTAGCGGGATATAAATTTGAGGCCTAGTATTTAGGCGCTGGGTGACCGGTATGGATTTAATAACAGAATTAGACTTGGAAATGCACAGTAGCGTGTGTGTGAAGTTATTCTGAATGACCCTATGTGCACCTTGAATATTATATACCCTTTTAGGGATAGATTTCAAATAGCTCTGATATAGCAGAAACCACTAAATTATGAAATTGCTAAATTGGGAATTGTATTTCAACCCTGAACAAAAAATGTGCTTTGACAGACACTAAATAACTTTCCCAGCCACAACAGTACAGCGGTAACGACAGATTTAGCGGGATATAAATTTGAGGCCTAGTATTTAGGCGCTGGGTGACCGGTAAGGATTTAGTGACAGAATTAGACTGGGATATGGCCAAAAAATAACCACACTATTGCTGGTTAAATGCACTTGGTGTGACAGCTTGACCAACCACACTACTGAGGGTTAAATGCACTTGGTGACGGGCGCAGCTTGCCCCTGATGTAGTTTATGGCCAAAAAATGAACAGACTATTGCTGGTTAAATGCACTTGGTGTGACAGCTTGACCAACAACACTACTGAGGGTTAAATGCACTTGGTGACGGGCGCAGCTTGCCCCTGATGTAGTATATGGCCAAAAAATGAACAGACTATTGCTGGTTAAATGCACTTGGTGACGGGCGCAGCTTGCCCCTGATTTAGTATATGGCCAAAAAATTAACAGACTATTGCTGGTTAAATGCACTTGGTGTGACAGCTTCACCCTGATGTAGGCTTTAGCCCAAAAAACAACCACACCATTGAGGGTTAAATGCACTTGGTGACAGGCGCAGCTTGCCCCTGATGTAGTATATGGCCAAAAAATAAACAGACTATTGCTGGTTAAATGCACTTTGTGTGACAGCTTCACCCTGATGTAGGCTTTAGCCAAAAAACAACCACACCATTGAGGGTTAAATGCACTTGGTGACAGGCGCAGCTTGCCCCTGATGTAGTATATGGCCAAAAAATAAACAGACTATTGCTGGTTAAATGCACTTGGTGTGACAGCTTCACCCTGATGTAGGCTTTAGCCAAAAAACAACCACACCATTGAGGGTTAAATGCACTTGGTCGCAGCTTGTGCTGGCGCACCACAAGACACAAAATGGCCGCCGATCACCCCAGAAAAAAGTGACTGACAAACGGTCTGGGCAGCCTAAAAACAGTGAGCAATTGAATTTCAGCAGCTCAATGATGCACAGCTGCAGATCGATCGATTAATCAAGTCCTTTGGAGAAGTTAATTTGCCTAATCTCGCCCTACTGTCGCAGCCGCAACCTCTCCCTACGCTAATCAGAGCAGAGTGACGGGCGGCGCTATGTGACTCCAGCTTAAATAGAGGCTGGGTCACATGGTGCTCTGGCCAATCACAGCCATGCCAATAGTAGGCATGGCTGTGACGGCCTCTTGGGGCAAGTAGTATGACGCTTGTTGATTGGCTGCTTTGCAGCCTTTCAAAAAGCGCCAAGAAAGCGTCACAAACGCGCCAAGAAAGCGACGAACACCGAACCCGAACCCGGACTTTTACGAAAATGTCCGGGTTCGGGTCCGTGTCACGGACACCCCAAAATTCGGTACGAACCCGAACTATACAGTTCGAGTTCGCTCATCCCTACTTGTTAGCTGTTGTGCCACAAAATTACAGCCTTATTAGTCGTTCAGCGGTACAGTGATATGTTCTAAAGCCTTTTTTGTGGTGTATTAGTGGGAAAAAAAGCTTATTAGCCATTGTGTGTGAAGTGACAAAATGACAGCCTTTTTTGGGGTGTATTAGTGGAAAAAAAAGTCTTATTAGCTGTTCAGCTGTGCAGTTATATGTCCTAAAGCCTTTTTGGGGTGTAATAATGAAAAAAAGGGCTTATTTGCAGTTTAGCAGTGCAGTTATATCCTCTAAAGCTTTTTTTGGGGTGTATTAGTGTAAAAAAAAGTCTTATTAGCCATTCAGCGGTGCAGTAATATGTTCTAAAGTCTTTTTTGGGGAGTATTAGTGGGGAAAAAGGGGCTTATTTGCCATTCAGCAGTGTAGTTATATGTTCTAAAGCCGTTTTTGTGGTGTATTAGTGGAAAAAAAGGCGTGTCAGCCATTATGTGACGAAGTGACAATATTACAGCCTTTTTTCAGGGGTTATTAATAGAAAAAAAGTCTTAGCCGTTCAGCGGTGCAGTGATATGTTCTAAAGCCTTTTTTGTGGTGTAATAATGAAAAAAAGGGCTTATTTGCAGTTTAGCAGTGCAGTTATATCTTCTAAAGCTTTTTTGGGGGTGTATTAGTGTAAAAAATAGTCTTATTAGCCATTCAACGGTGCAGTGATATGTTCTAAAGCCTTTTTTGTGGTGTATTAGTGGGGAAAAAAAGCTTGTTAGCCATTGTGCGGTGAAGTAACAAAATTACTGCCTTTTTTGGGGTGTATTAGTGGGGAAAAAAAGTCTTATTAGCTGTTCAACGGTGCAGTTATATGTTCTAAAGCCTTTTTGGGGTGTATTAATGGGAAAAAAATTCTTATTAGCAATTTAATGGTGCAATTACATGTTCTAACACTTTTTTTGTGGTGTATTAGTTGGAAAAAAGGGCTTATTTGCCATTGTGCGGTGAAGTGACAAAATTACTGCCTTTTTTGGGTGTATTACTGGAAAAATAGGTATTATTAGCCATTCAGCGGTGCAGTTATATGTTCTAAAGCCTTTTTGGGGTGTATTAGTGGAAAAATAGGTATTATTAGCCATTCAGCGGTGCAGTTATATGTTCTAAAGCCTTTTTTGGGGTGTAGATGTGGAAAAAAAATTCTTATTAGCCATTCAGTGGTGCAATTATATATTCTAAAGCCTTTTTGTGATGTATTAGTGGGAATAAAAGGCTTGTTAGCCGCTGTGCCACAAAATTACAGCCTTATTAGCCGTTCAGCGGTGCATTTATATGTTCTAAATCCTTTTTTGTGGTGTATTAGTGGGAAAAAAAAGTCTTATTAGCTGTTCAGCGGTGCAGTTATATATTCTAAAGCCTTTTTGGGGTGTAATAATGGAAAAAAAGGTTTATTTGCCATTTAACGGTGCATTTATATGTTCTAAAGCTTTATTTGGGGTGTACTAGTGGGAAAAAAAAGTCTTATTAGCCATTCAGCGGTGTAGTAATATGTTCTAAAGCCTTTTTTAGGGAGTATTAGTGGGAAAAAAGGGCTTATTAGCCGTTCAGCGGTGCAGAGATATGTTCTAAAGCCTTTTTTGTGGTGTATTAGTGGGGGGAAAAAGCTTGTTAGCCATTGTGCGGTGAAGTGGCAAAATTACAGTCTTTTTTGGGGTGTATTAGTGGAAAAAAGTCTTATTAGCTGTTCAGCGGTGCAGTTATATGTTCAAAAGCCTTTTTGGGGTGTATTAATGGAAAAAAAGGCTTATTTGACGTTCAGCGGTGCAGTTATCTGTTCTAAAGCTTTTTTGGGGGTGTATTAGTGGAAAAAAAGTTTTATTAGCCATTCAGCGGTGCAGTGAGAGATTCTAAAGCCATTTTTTGGGGAATATTAGTGGAAACAAAAGTGCTTATTTGCCATTCAGCGGTGTAGTTATATGTTCTAAAGCCTTTTTTGTGGTGTATTAGTAGGAAAAAAGGCTTGTTTAACCATTGTGCGGTGAAGTGACAAAATTACAGCCTTTTTGGGGTGTATTAATGGAAAAAAAGGCTTATTTGACGTTCAGCGATGCAGTTATCTGTTCTAAAGCTTTTTTGTAGAGTATTAGTGGAAAAAATGTCTTATTAGCCATTCAACAGTGCAGTTATATGTTCTAAAGCCTTTTTGGGGTGTATTAATGGAAAAAAATGCTTATTTGACGTTCAGCGTTGCAGTTATCTGTTCTAAAGCTTTATTGGGGGTGTATTAGTGGAAAAAAAGTCTTATTAGCCGTTCAGCGGTGCAGTTATATGTTCTAAAGCCTTTTTTGGGGTGTATTAGAGGACAAAAAAGGCTTATTTGCCATTCAGCGGTGCAGTTATATGTTCTAAAGCATTTTTTGTGGTCTATTAGTGGGGGAAAAAAAGGCTTGTTAGTCGTTGTGCGGTAAAGTGACAAAATTACAGCCTTTTTTGTGGTATATTAGTGGAAAATAAGTCTTATTAGTCATTCAGCGGTGCAGTTATATGTTTTAAAGGCTTTTTTTGTGGTGTATTAGTGGGGGAAAAATGGCTTGTTAGCCATTGTGCAGTGAAGTCACAAAATTACAGCGTTTTCTGGGGTGTATTAATTTCCTTTTTATTTATTTATCTGCTCTAACAGCATGTCAGACAGAGACGTGACAGGCCCTGTACAGGGGAGGGGCAGAGGCCTAAATGTTTTTGGCACAGGCACAGGTACGCAGAGTAAGGGGGCATGGAAGCAGGGGTCACTTCGAGAGGCCTGAGCTCCCAGTGTCATCTAGCAGTCATGTCTAAACAACCCTTAGTAGGCATGACCCTGAGCCCTCACCTGTCCTCAACCTATCTCTGTCCTTTTCTGTTCCCTCAGCCAGACAAGTATTATATGCTGTGGGCTCAGCTCCACTATACAGTGAGGACGAGCTACTAGAGGACAGTCAGAATCTACTGCCCATCCAAGATGTGGAGAAGACATCCGCCTCCTCTGGTAGGCGGGCAAGTAGTGATGAAGAGAGTGGTGTGGGAGGTGATGTTGCAAGAGGACATCAGTAACATGCAATACTCGATAATGATGTAGCCGATCGCAATTGGGAGCCGGGTGACGAAGGGGCTTTATCATTATCGGGAGAAGAGGGTGGCAGCTTGCGCATGAGGCAGTGGCGGAGCCAGTAAGTGGTAGCGTGGCCGGGAGTCAGCAGGGTGGCATCAGTGGGAGGTTGGGAGCCAAACGTGCCCATGATAGACCACCCCCTTCGCAGGAGCCTATCTGCTTGGAAAGCAGTGGTGCAGGGTTTCATGGAGGCAGTGGCAGTAGCAGTCAGTCAGTGCGGAGTGTTGGGGGTAAAATCACCTAATCGGCGGTGTGGAAATTTTTTGCTAAGCCGCAAGGGGAGGTGAACATGGCCATTTGTTGAATCTGTGGGCAGAAGGTAAAACGTTGCCAGGTGGCACCACAGCCCTACGTCAACATATGCAGCGTCACCATAAAGTAGGAGAACTGTGGCTCCGATGTGGTGGTCCAGCCTGCCACAGAAACCGCTGCTCAACCCAGTGGCATGCACCCTATTTCAGGCAGTCAAGGATCCACCACCTTAGCCGAAGGAAGCTATCTGTCCTTTCCATCATCTTCTGGTCCTGATGCTTCTGCTTCTCCTCCTTCTAGTCAGTCATTCTGTCAGCAATCAATCACCGAAGCGATTGTCAAAAGACAACAGTATGCGTGCACTCATCCAACAGTGCAGAAGCTGAACGTGCTTCTGGCCAAGTTTCTGGTACTGCAGTCCCTCACTTTCCTAGTTATGGACTCTGCACCTTCCAACTGATGGGTACTTCCCGACCAGTAGTGTGGCATCAGAGCGGGTGTTTAGTGCCGCGGGGGCCATAGTTACCCCAAGAAGAACTCGCCTGTCCACCCAAAATGTGGAGAGACTGACCTTTGTCAAGATGAATCAGGCGTGGATCAGCCAGGATTTCCACCCACCAATGCCTAATGCATCAGATTAGATCATCCATGCTGCCTCACCCAAACCTTGACAAAAGAGACCGGTTTCTTCTCGCTACCTGCCTCAGCTATTATTCTGATGCTGCCACCCGCCTGATGCCACACATTTGATGCCAAGTGCTCCTTATTACACCCACCATCGTCAGCGGGTACTGTAATTGCCACTCACCTCCCCACTGTGTCACTGGGTCACTCTGTGGTCTCCTGATGCTACTACCACCTCACCACTCAGGTCTCCTACTGCTGCGGTTGCCACCTCCGCACTATGTAATTGTGCCACTCTGTGGTCCCCTCATGCTGCTGCTGCTTCCACCTCCACACTCTGTCATTGTTCCACTCTGTGGCCTCCTCATGCTGCTGCCACCTCCACACTATGTCACCTTGCCACTCTGTGGTCTCCTCATGCTGCTGCTGCCACATCCAAACTCTGTAATTTTGCCACTCTGTGAACTCCTCAAGCTGCTGCCACCTCCACACTATGTCACCTTGCCACTCTGTGGTCTCCTCATGCTGCTGCTGTCCTTAACATTCTGTTATTGTGCCACTCTGTGGTATCCTCATCCTGCTGCTATCTCACCACTAGGTCACTGGGCCACTCTGTGGTCTCCTCATGCTGCTGCCAGCTCACACCTATGTCATTGGGGTACTCTGTGGACTTCTCATGCTGTTTCAAACCTCCCCACTCTGTGACTGGGCCACTAGTGCCCCTGTTTGGCCTTGTTGACATAATCATTCATTTGACCCTTCTTCTGATCTGTCAGAAGGAAGGAAAAATGAGATACCAAATGGATCCTGTCTATGTAGCAGTTGTAAGGCCTGTAAGGTCCCATCAGAATTGGCTTATGATTTGGTAGCCAAAAGCAGGAGTGAGTACAAAACACAGATGACATGCAAATATTCTATTCACGTGTCATCTTTGTTTTGGATTCACTCCTGTTTTTTTTGGGCTTTAGCAATACTGATGGATTACTGTGACGGATGATGTTGCAGATAGCTGGAACTTATAAATAAACATCCGACTGGCTTGATCCCAAACTAAGGAGCATATGGGTGAGCCCTATAAAACCCTAAGAGCTCTCCCTGACTGCTATGCCCATGCAAGGGTCTCAATGGTAGACAATTGCATTCCCACGTACCTAAGACTGTGTGACACCTGAAACCCCTATAATAGTGAGGGGACACGACCACCGGCTACCTGCACTTAATACGTACGGAGTCAGGGTTACCTAGAATCAAGCCAGCAAGGAAACACAAATAAAGGAAAGGAGTTATCTGAGCAAACAGCAGCAGCAACCTCCAGCAGTGAACACCTCATCCAGGAAGTAGTATAAACCGCAAAGTGAGGCAGTATGGGAGGGAATATAAAGGGAGACAATTGGTCTAAATAGGTGACACCTGGGAGAAGGAAAGGAGATGAGAAAGTAAAACCAAAACAAAGAACGTAATGCAAGAGGTAGAGAAGAACGTCTACCAGACCTTCTCACAGAACTGGCGGTGACAGTATCCCTCCCTCTACGGGTGGACTCTGGACACTCAGAGCCCACCTTCTCAGGATGAGACCTATGGAAATCCCTGATGAGACGAATGGCCGTAATGTCCGCCACTGGGACCCACATCCTCTCCTCAGGACCATAACCCTCCCAATGAACGAGGTACTGGAGAGAACCGTAGATAATGAGAGAATCCACAATCATAGAGACCTGAAATTCAAGATTACCATCAACAACAATCGGAGGAGGAGGTAAAGAGGAGGGTACAGTGGGTTGGACATAAGGTTTTAATAGGGACCTGTGAAAAACATTATGGATCTTCCAAGTCTGAGGAATATCAAGACGGAAGGCAACAGGATTGATGACAGACAAGATCTTGTAAGGTCCAATAAACTTTAGACCCAACTTCCAGGAGGGAACCTTCAGTTTGATATTCTTTGTAGACAACCACACCAGAACACCCACATTCAGGTCTGGACCAGGCACACGTCTCTTATCCGCCACACGCTTATATCTCTCACTCATCATCTTCAGATTACCCTGAATATTTTGCCAAATAAATGACAAAGACGAGGAAAATCTCTCCTCATCAGGTAAACCAGAAGACCCCTCTCCAGAGAATGTCCCAAACTGCGGATGAAACCCATATGCACCAAAAAATGGTGACTTATCAGAGGACTCCTGGCAACGGTTATTTAAAGCAAATTCAGCAAGGGACAAAAAAGAATACCAATCCTCCTGATTCTCCGCCACAAAGCAGCGCAGATATGTCTCCAGATTCTGATTGACGTGTTCGGTCTGACCATTCGTCTGCGGGTGAAAAGCAGAAGAGAACGACAACCGAATCCCCAAGCGAGAACAGAAGGCCTTCCAGAATCTGGAAACAAATTGCGTGCCCCTATCAGAAACGATGTCTGAAGGAATTCCATGCAGTTTAACAATGTGATCAACAAACGCTTGCGCCAACGTCTTAGCATTGGGTAACCCAGGAAAGGGAATGAAATGCGCCATTTTGCTAAAATGGTCCACTACCACCAGGATCACAGTCTTCCCCGAGGAATGAGACAGGTCCGTAATGAAGTCCATGGACAAATGCGTTCAAGGACAGGAAGGAATGGGTTGATGGGAGGAGAGAACCCGATGGCCCTGAATGAGGGACCTTGGCACGAGCGCAGGCTGCCACAAAACCCTCAACCATCTTACGAAGAACCGGCCACCAGAATCTCCAAGCAATGAGATCCACTGTGGCTCTACTCCTCTGGTGCCCAGCAAGGACAGTATCGTGGTGCTCCTTAAAAACCTTGTGTCGTAAAGCAAGAGGCACAGACAACATCCCAGGAGGACAAAGATCAGGAGCCTCTGCCTGGGCTGCTTGAACCTCTGCCTCCAAATCAGGATAAAGAGCAGAGACGACCACCCCTTCAGCCAAAATGGGACCCGGGTCTTTAAAGTTCCCCTCTCCCAGAAAACAACGTGACAGGACATCCGCCTTCACATTTTTAACCCCAGAGCGGAACGTGACAACAATGTTAAACCTAGAAAAGAACAAAGACCATCTGGCCTGTCTTGGGTTCAGATGCTTGGCCGATTCCAAGTAGGCCAGATTCTTATGGTCGGTAAACACGGTAATAGGGTGTCTGGCTCCCTCTAACCAATGGCGCCATTCCTCAAAAGCTAATTTGATGGCCAACAACTCCCTATCTCCCACACCGTAATTTCTCTCTGCAGAGGAGGGTTTCCTTGAGAAAAAGGCACACGGTCGCCATTTGGCAGGAGAGGGGCCCTGAAATAAGACCGCACCCACACCCACCTCAGAAGCGTCCACCTCAACAATAAAAGGTAGACATCAGGTTGTACCAAAAATGGGAGCGGAAGCAAAACTCTCTTTGATACTAGAAAAGGCTTTAAGCGCATCTACCGACCACAAGGAAAAATCTACCCCCTTTTTAGTCATATCAGTGAGTGGCTTAACAACAGAGGAATAATTCAAAATGAACATTCTGTAATAATTGGCAAAACCCAAAAACTGCATCAGCGCCTTCTGATTCTCAGGAAGCTCCCAATCAATCACAGCGCGGACCTTCTCAGGGTCCATGCGAAAATCAGAAGTGGAGAGAAGAAAACCAAGAAATTGAATCTCTGGAACCGCAAACACACATTTTTCCAGTTTAGCGTACAATTTATTCTCCCGCAGAATCAGCAAGACCTGACGTAGGTGGTCCCGATGAGTCTTGAAATCAGGAGAAAAAATCAAAATGTCATCTAGATACACCAGTACAAATTTCCCCATTAAATGATAAAAAATGCTGTTCACAAAAGGTTGGAAGACGGCCGGAGCATTCATCAAACCAAAGGGCATAACCAAATTCTCGAAATGAGCCTCATGGGTATTGAAGGCCGTTTTCCATTCGTCCCTTTCCCTGACCCTGACTAGGTTGTATGCCCCTCTCAAATCCAACTTAGAAAAAACTTTAGCCCCAACAATCTGGTTAAACAGATCCGGGATCAGAGGAAGCGGATATGGGTCACGAATTGTGATACGGTTCAGCTCCCTGAAATACAAACAAGGTCTTAAAGAACCATCTTTTTTCTTAACAAGAAAAAAACCAGCGGCAACAGGTGACTTCGAGGGTCGGATGTGTCCCTTTCTCAGGCTCTCAGAGATATAAGTCGCATAGTGACTCTTTCAGGTTGGGAGAGATTGTATGAACGTGATTTTGGCAGCTTGGCGCCTGGGATGAGATTAATAGGGCAGTCGTACTCCCGGTGAGCGGGCAACTCCTGGACACCACTCTCGGGAAACACATCCAAAAATTCAGAGAGAAAAGATGGTACAGTCTTGGTAGAAACCTCTGAAAGAGACTCCGTGAGGCAATTCTCTCTGCAAAACTCACTCCAACCATTTATTTGCCTTGCTTGCCAATCAATGGTGGGGTTATGTTTAGTGAGCCAGGGTAGCCTGAACACTAGCTTCCAGCCTCTTGCCCCAGGATTATGGGCCCTCTCATCAGCCAAGCCTCCTTTGTTCACAAAGGACTTGGACTAACTTGAACCCCTGGTCTAATTCGTGCCATTTTGGGATGTTAAATGTCTATGTGTATTGAAAAGGGTGGGACATTGTATACGTTGAGTAGTGAGGTCTGTTCCATTGTCTCTCTGTGTGTATTGGCGATGTCCTTTGTCCTGAGAGATAATTGAATTACTTCTGGGTTGTCTCCAGGACAGAGGATATTGTGTATTCGCCTGCCTGTGATGATTACATAAACCCAGTGTGAGGTAATTGTATAACGGGCAGAGGGGAGGATTTTGTGTGGGAGTGTCTGAGTGTATTGTACGTGGTTATTGGCTGTTTTTACAAAAACCTGTGGGTGGTAACCTTGTTTGAAGATGTGTATAAATCAATGCTTGTGTGTTCAAATAAAGAGTTCCTGTTTTTACCCTTTACCAAGTTGAGGCTGGTGTTTGGGTAACTGATCGACACTGGGGGATTGCTATACGCTGAAGATTTGCTATACTCCCCTGGCATAACTACTAGCTCTTGTAAGAGTTGTTCCTGCTCTCTGTATGTAGGAGAGGCTCACCCACTGGAGCCTGGAGCCTTGTCGTAGGTCCAGGGTGGGTAGGAGACGGTGAGACCTCAACCAAGCTTCGGCGGTTCGTGGGGTCTGCAGTGCGTACGGTGTCAAGTGGAGTGCTTGGAGTCCTCGGAAAGCACTAGGAGCATCTATCGACGGAGGTACCCGGTCGAGGTGCCAGGAGAGCCGTTACAGAGGCCATCTAGGAATTGTCAATAAGTGAATTTTTTGCTTAATATTTTTCTGTCCATTTAGACATTTGTCAAATTAATCTATGTTGGAGATTTGCTGTTTAAAATCTGAATTTCACCAAAACAGTGCCACTTATAAATGGAACGCAATTGTCGTTCATGCAGGAAAGTCCACCAAAGTGGAATTTAAAATGTCTCAGATGTGTAACTGATAACTTATTGGACTGCAGGAGGACAACAGTTTCTGTAATTAAATCTACAATGCTGTCAACTTTATTTAGTTTTTTTGTTTCAAAGTCTGATTTTCTATAAAGTAAAACAGTCTTAATTCTCCATCTTCAATTTAGTAGATTTTTATGTTGACATTTTATTTGAATCCCACTTTTGGACAAGAACCATAGTAAAAAGTCTGAAAGGTCTCTAGACTGTTCCGCTGGTTCTAACTCTCATGAAATAGATTTGCCGTAAATCCTAGCAGCTCAACAAGTCTAAAACAACTATTTCAGTATTTCTCTAGCTTCTAATAAACTAAGCAATTACAAAGAATCATAGCTTTATTCATTACAGATTTAGTATATATTTTAAATAAATCTTTCAGGAAAAAAAACACATTTCAAGCTCAGCCAAATTGTATATTAATTACAGTATAAGAGCTCGTGCACACAACTGTATGTATTTTGCGGTCCTCAAAAAACGGATGACATCCGTGTGCATTCCGTATTTTGCGGAACGGAACAGCTGGCCCTTTATAGAACAGTTCTATCCTTGTCCGAAATGCAGACAATAATAGGACATGTTCTATCTTTTTGTGGAACGGAAATACGGACGTATGAAAAACGGAATGCACACAGAGTATTTTCCGTTTTTTGGCGGACCCATTGAAGTGAATGGTTCCACATACGTTCCGGAAAAAAAACGGAACGGACACAGAAAGAAAATACGTTTGTGTGCATGAGCCCTAAGAGTGATTAAACTGAAAAGTATCCTCTCTGTAGACATGCACAGTACACATTAGATAGTTATTGGATTGGGATTATACACATTTGCAAGTGTAAATATTTTAGATAGCATTTGGGTCTTTGCACAGTCTCCCATCTGAACCCCTTGGTTTTATTGGATGGGCCAGATGTAAAACATAAAGCACAACTTGAAATTCTTGCTTTCTGAATATCTATCTAAAGTTTCATTTCAAAGTGATATCATAATTATATTATTTGCTTATTCGTTTTGCTTTGTCTCAGATATTAATGTATATGCAAAGCTGCTATTAATATGTCAGCTCTCGATGTAGAAACATCATTCAGTGACAGCTAGTAATAAATACGAAAGATAACAATTTCCTGTTGTGTTTTATTTTATCTTTTCAAAGCACAGTTCCCAGCATATAGTGATCACTAGAAACCTCATTAACAAGTTTTATCACCAATATGTACTACATACAGTACTTTATAATAGTGCGATGCTACAATGTATCTACTGTACTTTTTCCAAGAGATGTAGCTTTTGTCAAAAGTTCATTTTGAAAAGTTAAATGTACCTGGCAAATATATTTACAAACATATGAAATCGCTGAATTCAGATTTTTTATTCAATTCCATTACCATGAGGGCCCATTCAGATGGCCGTAGTGCTTTGCGGATCCGCAATTTGCAGACCGCACATTATAGAAAATGCCCATTCTTGTTCGTGGACAAGAATAGGACATGTTGTATCTTTTCTGCGGAGCCGCGGTGCGGAATAACAGATGCGGACAGCACACAGTGTGCTCTCCGCATCTTTTGAGGGCCCATAGAAATGAATGGATCAGCAGACCTTCCTCAAAATTGCGGAACGGGTGCGGATCCGTTCATACAGCCGTGAAAATGAGCCCTAAGTATATAAAATCAAGCCCCTAGCCATGCAGTCTGCCGTTACAAACATTTGTGGAAGAATGGGCCGTTTTAAAGAAATTACTGAATTCCAGCTTGGTACTGTATTAAGATACCACAATTGCAACAAGTTAAAGAGGACCTTTCATGGGCCCAAACATTATAAACTAAGTATCAAGATACATAGGAGATAGTGCAGGGATCTAACTGCACTTACTATTTTTCCTGGGCACTGCTCCGTTCGCCCGCTGTGGCCCCCATTGTATTCTCCCACCTGGTATGCTAATTTTAGCATCGGAGCAATGAGGAGGAGACTTAGTCTTTCTCCATGGGCGTCTCCTTCTCCCTGGCTGTAGCACTGTGCAATCGCAGCGGAGAGCGTCACAGCCAGGGAGAAGGTGAGTTTTTTTCTCCCTGGCTGTGACGCTCTCTGATGCAATTGGACAGTGCTACAGCCAGGGAAGAAAGAGACGCCCACGGAGAAAGACTGCGTGTCCTCCTCATTGCTCCAATTATAAAATTAGCATATTAGGTGGGAGAATACAATGGGGGCCACAGCGGACGAACAGGGCGGCGCACAGGAAAAATAGTAAGTGCAGTTAGATCCCTGCACTATCCTCTACGTATCCTGATACTTACATAGTTTATAATGTTTGGACCCATGGAAGGTTCTCTTTAACTTGCAAAATGTCTTCCCTCTTAGATATTCCACCATCAACTGTAAGTGGTATTATTGTAAAGTGGAACCACAGCAACTCAGCCACAAAGTGGCAGACCACGTAAAGTTACAGAGCAGAGTCACCGTGTGCTGAGGCGCACACTGCATAGAAGTCACTAACACTCTGCTGACTCAATAACTGATAAACTCCTCTCTCAATAGCATCAGCACAAAAACTGTGCACTAGCAACCTCAAGGTATTGGTGTCCACACAGGGAGGCACCGCCATTGAGGCCAGGTGAGACGATTGCCTCAGGCAGCACCAGGTAGGGACAATTGGGGCACAGCGGAAAGGCCTTGGGCAATGAGTGCTTTCATTGTGGAAGCGTTCATCTCTGTATATTCAATTGTATCACTATATTAACCAGTATGTTTTGTAGCACTATAAGTAATGTTTTCCAAGTATGACTTTAACTGTAAGGCTGGAGGAAAGGAGTTAGGCTGAGAATTTGGCATGGGGGGTGTCATTTCAGTTTACACCTCAGGCAGCAGAAAGGCTATATGCACCCTGTGTCCACAGATGAGCAGCTACATGTAAGCCTTATATCAACAAGCACAATGCCAAGTGTCAGGTAGAGTGGTGTAGAGGTTGCTGCCACTGGAGTCTGGAGCAGTTTAAATGTGTTCTGTGGAATGACAAATCATGTTTCTCTATCTGACAGATAATGCTAAGGAGTTGTTTTTCAGGGGTTGGCCTAGGTTCCTTAATTCCAGTGAAGGGAAATCTTAATGCTTCAGCATACCAAGACTGGTTTGACAATTGTATGGTTCCTACTTTGTGGGAAAAGCTCTTTCTGAATAACTGTGAATGTTTTTTTAGTATGACTGTGCCCCTGAGCACAAATAAATGTCCATAAAGGTGTGGTTGGGTGAGTTTGGTGTGGAAGAACTTGATTTCACCAAACAGACCCCTGACCTCAACCCAATACAACAGCTTTGGGATGAACTACATCAGAGATTGTGAGCCAGGGCCTCTCATCTAACATCAGTGTCTGGTCTCAAAAATGCTTTTCTGGAAGAATGGCCAAAAATGTACACTGACACACTCCAAAAATTTGTAGAAAGTGTTCCCAGAAGAGTGGAAGTTATTTTTGCCGCAAAGAGGGGTCCAACTCCATTTCAATCCGTATTGATTTAAAGGGCGATGTCATAAAATCCCCCAGTGGTAGAACTCGTAGGTATCCCAATACTTTTGCACATACAGTCAAGTATATATGTATCGGTAAGTCATACAAAAAGATCCTTAGTATATTAGTCATGTAAATTTAAAACAAAAATTTAAATACACCAAAAAGTTGAACAGTTACATAAATATCGTACAGAATTAGTCAAAAAGGCACAAAAATTATGTGATTTGAAACTAATAGGAGTCTGCTGTATTCATGATTGGAGTGTTGCCCCCACCCCTCCCTATCTCACCCATGAGGTAATTTACAAACTGCTGTTTATTCCTGCCAATGGATGTGATGGTGATTGCTATTTATTCCTGCCATTAGATGCAAAAGATTGTGCTGTAAGTTCTTGCTGTCAGAGCTGAAGGAGGTTTCTGTGTATTTCTGCTATCAGATTGCTGCATGCATCAATACTGTGAGGAACATGAATGCAAGACTCATGGTCCCATACTCCCCCACCTTCTACCCATGACTGGCAGGTTTTTTCCTGTTACTGTAAAAGTACTGAATATCCCAGAAATGACAGACCACTGAAATCAGCAGGTCTGTCACTCTACTATGTTGTCCTCAGCAAGGACAGCATATTAAGACGATAGAGTCTCTTTAATATGTTCTTCATCCCCAGATACCAACAATCCTGACAATTTTGTAATAGGGGTGTTACTATTTAGCTGCAATATGCCAAAATACAGCATGTACGGTGCATTTGGAAAGTCTTCAGACTAAAATTTAAAAAAAAGTTACAAGTGTACTGGGACCTGCAGAGCTGGAGGGGCAGTGACAGGGATTAGGTAAGTAAGGTAAGTATGTTTACCACCTTGGGTTCAGCCATGCTGTGGGGTCTGTAGGAAAGGGCCACAACCATGAGCAACTCTTTTCATAACAAGTTCCCTCCTTATCTATGTGCTTTGCTTATTTTTAATTATACTCTGTCATGGATTACTTCATCATAAAGCGCATTTATTTGTAACTGGCAGGCGCAATGACAGGGAACGGCAAATGCATCGCCCCTCGTCATTGAACATCTCAGATGCAGCATTCATCACTGATCGTAGCATCTCAGATTAAAAATGAGGGCTTTCACCTTATCCATTTGAGTGAGAAGAGGCCTCCGTGACCATCTTGATTGATGATCCCATGCAAAATCTTGACATCAAGTCATACATCACAACACACAAACTTTTGCGCAGGATCTTCAATTCAGATGGCCGCCATGTTGGGGCATATGGTCTCAAATAGATGAGGGGAGTATGTATATTTTTAGGGAAAATTGATTAGTTACCACGAAGCACAAGGAAATTCAGATTTGCTCAACACTAAAAATAATAATTTGATGATCTTTTTAGATTATATGAAAACATGAAGAACATTATCATGGTTCTCCCAACCCTTACAAAAATACATAGTTGGAAGGTAAGGATAATCCATAAACTCGATTTATTTTGATCCCCTACTTTCTGGACATCTGTGATTCATAAGGAAGCTGTGTTCCAGAAATAATCTCTTACGTAAATTATGTTCAAGGCTGTTTCTCCTTATGGACACCATTAGAGATGTACTATAGTTCAAATCCTCAAGGGTACCAAGTGCTGTCCCATTTTGTTTGGTTTGGCCTGTTGATTTCAATGCAGGATGACAGTTGTACAAGGTACTTATTAAGGCTATTTGCTTTTTGCAGACTTTAGGCTATGCAATGAGCTAATATAATTGGTTTTACATCTCACAAGTCAAAGGTATGACATGAAAAAATGTCACAAAATGAGCTTATACTAACTGGTCAAGCCTGAAGATTCTCACAAGATTCTTCTGTACTTAAGACATATTGGAGTACTGTATATTAGGATATGCATTTAAATTAAATTCACTTGATTGTGTTCCTTTCATTGTGGCATGATGATTTTGGATGTCATTTGATTTGAAGACCACAATACAATACAATTATAATTATTTATGACCACTTCCGAGGCTACACCTTCATTGTGCTGACGAAAATCAAGACCTCAATTTTATTAGTATTAAAATGTCAATGAGTAAGCTGTAAATTGACCTAATTATTTTAATAAAGAAAGATTTTCAATCAAGCCATGTCTCCTCTCAGTGTCAATAACACAAAGGGGTTTGTTGAGGAATGACCACTTATAATTCTATATTCATTTTTTTCAGTTCTTCACAATCCAAAAGTTGTATTCAAGTAAGATAAAAGTAGAGCAATTAAATATTGCTATGTTAATCCCTTACGGTGATCTCTTCTGTGTTTTCATTGAGACCATATGTTTTCAGATACCAAAGGAATAACATATTGTAGCTGTAACATGAATAACTAAATTTCAAGACATGTATGAGAGACAACCAATTAAGTCATCTGTCCTACTACTGAAGAATGATCATTCACTAACATAATAGCCATATAAATATATACCGTATGCAAAAATCCAAGGGAGCACCAATAGTATAGAGAATCTGGAGTGCCCGCAGTCCAGACGTGACCAACCGTCAAAATATATAAAAGAAGAAACACAGCAGCACTTCCATAGGTGAAAAATAAGTGAAGTCCTTTATTCACCCACGCGTGGGTAAATAAAGGACTTCACTTATTTTTTTACTATGGAAGTGCTGCAGGGTTTCTTCTTTTATTTATAAATATATATATATCTATTGTGACATGAGAGGTTTGGTCTGGGAAAACAGGTATTTTCCTCCCAGCATGTGCTGCTGGGCTGATTTCCAGCCAGATGAGGTCAAATACTGGACCGGATTTTAAAAGCCGGTCCGGGTTTTGGCAGCACCCGATTGTCCTTAAATAGGCAGCTGGGCTTTGGAAGCCATGTCTCTGTGCTGGGACCTGGGACCCTTGTGTCTGGATGAAGGCTTGCTACCTGTTTGGTGTAAAAACAGGTTGGTCCTGCTATCAGCAAGGACTCTTTGAGGCAGAATTGCTGCATGGTGTGAATTAACACCAACACACGCAAGATTACTTTTTGTTTGAATATGACTGCTTGTTTTGTCACTTACCTAAAGTGTGAATCAAACACTGAACTGTTTAATCCAACTTGTTGTTGCCTCTATACTGCGTCCACTAATCCTGTCTACCAGAGCGAGTCCCTACAATATATATATATATATATATATATATTTATACATATATGGATTTAGAAGCAGAGCAATACATTTTAATGTTTTTTCCACTGCCACATTATAGTATTTAAGACAGTGGTAAAAATGGTTCAATGTATTCTGTAACATTACGCATTATCTTTTGAAGAATTACCTGTTATTAGCCTTCAGCTAGTTAGACTCATAAAATGTTCTTTATTGGCTATTACTTTAGCTCAATTAACCTTAAAGAGGACCTTTCATTACAATAAAAAAATCTAAACTAAGCATACAGACATGGAGAGCGGCGCCCAGGAATCTCCCTGCACTTACTATTATCCCTGGGCGCCGCTCCGTTCTCCTGGTATAGGTTCTGGTATCTTCAGATTTTCGGCTCAACTGGGAGGAGCCTGCCGTTGTTCTCCTGGGCGTCTCCCTCTCCCAGGCTATAGCGCTGGCCGATCGTTTCTTTTCTCCCTATGAGCTGAGCGCTGCGATTGGCCAGCACTCCAGCCTGGGAGAAGGAGACGCCCAGGAGAACAAGGGCAGCCTCCTCCCAGTTGAGCCAAAAATCTGAAGATACCGGAGCCTATACCGGGAGAACGGAGCTGCGCCGAGGGATAATAGTAAGTGCAGGGAGATCCCTGGGCGCCGCTCTCCATGTCTGTATACTTAGTTTAGATTTTTTATTGTAATGAAAGGTCCTCTTTACGTTATTCCTATCTTGAATTAGCCATGCCATAGTCGATAAAAGCAACATATCAATATTTCTAGAAAATCAACATCTTAGTCTTCTTAATACAGTAGTTAATACAGAGAAAATGTTTATGAAGTGTAGAATTGATCTTAAAAAAATTAATAAACTAGACTTGGTATACCCTACTAGATGCCTCTGCATATTTTTGATTGCATAGGCAATTATGTATTGCAATAGAAAATATTATAATTATAAAAATCATAATAAAAAAATCTAAATAAAAAAACACATTCCATAAATTGGACTAAAGACTAAAAATTTATGTTGAAATAAAGTTATTTTATACTATTAACGTGAAATGAAATAAATTAAATTGCAGTAGTTTTATTATCAGACTTAAGCCCTGTTTACATTTCAGTGAATTATGGATGTGTTCTCCACGGACAGCATACGTACCAATTGATTTTAATATGTATGTTCACACATCATTGGTTTTCCATTGACTGTGAGTCAGTGGAAAAATCATGGGAGCATGCACTACTTTGCTCCATGATGCAGACTAAACATACTGTAACATAGCAAGGGGTTTTCTTTGGGTAGGCAGGTATTTTCCTCCCAACATGGGCGGCTGGACTGATTTCCAGCCAGGTGAGATCAAATACTAGACCGGAGTTTAAGTGCCGGTCCAGGTTCTTGCAGCACCTGGCTGTCCTTTAAATAGGCAGCTGGGCTCAGTATCTGGGTCTCTGTTTTGGGATCTGAAGCTTATTAGTCACTATTAAGGTAGGGTGCTCTGCTGGAAGGCTGAGAGCCACATGAGGGCTGCACGCTGAGAAACAGGCCCCCTAAAGCCTGCTGTGAACTGCTGGGGATAAAACGGCTAGAAAGGTGATGTGTCTGTTCTATGGACTTTTCATTGTGTGAATTAACACCAAGACTGTAATAAGTCGTTTTTCTTTTGCCTTTTATGTGAATAAACACTGACATTTTGATTTATGAACTTGTTTTGCCTCTGTACTGCGTCTGCTTACCCTGCCTACCAGAGCAAATCCTCACAATTGGTAGCTTGGAGCGGGCACACGCAGTGAGGCTGGCGTAAGCTCCAAAATATTTTTGTTTTCGGGTACGGCTGGATGTCCTGGATTAAACCAGCTAAATTTAAACCTGTGTCACGTGACAAAATGGAGTCTGTAATGAAAGCTCTTGTGGAGGCTAACCAACACCATCAAAAAACAAACCAGCTGCTGTTACAACATGTGATGGCTTTACAGACGGCAGGAGCATCCCAGAGTGTTCATGATGTCTGGAAAGCGGTCCGTGTGGCGATCCCCAAGATGACACCATCAGATGACGTTGAAACCTACCTGGCGATGTACGAGAAGGTGGACACAAGGGAGGATCTACCCTGAGATCATTAGGCTGAGGTTGTCGCTCCGTTCCTGACATCCGATTCCCAGCGGGAGTATTTCGACTTGCCGGACGATCGAGCGGCTGACTACCAGAAAGTCAAGGGTGAGATTCTGGCAAGACTGGGGGTGAATGTGTTGGTCCGGGCCCAGCGGGTGCATTAGTGGGGGTTTAAGATGGCTGAGCCTGTGAGACCCCAGTATTATAACTTACCTAACCTCTTGCAAAATTGGCTACAGCCTGACGTGCTGAGCCCCACTGCTATGCTGGACCGTCTGGAAGGCTTTGCAACCCCTTCTCCAGCAATGGATTGGCCAGGTCTCTCCAGGTAATGCACTCAAGATGGTCGACCTGGTGGAGCACTATGAGGCTACCCGGAATCTACAGGGAGGTTCTTTTGGGAGGGGGTAGTCAAATCCCGTAACTCTCCACCCCAGATCCAGCGGTTTGTGCCCACCAAACCTGCTCGGGATGTACCCCCTTTGGACCCAGCTCCAATAGTCTGATGGCGGTGTTGGGAGCCTGGCCATGTACGAGCTGACTGTCCACATCAGGTGGAACCCATAGACACGAACTATTGCTTCCGTCAGTCGTTCTATGCTAGGAAGTTGTGTGCAGCGGGTGCCCCGGAGACTCTGAATCACCTGTGCCAGGTGGAGGTGGGAGACACTCCAGCAGAGGCTCTGTTGGACTCAGGGAGTCTAGTGATCCTGGTAAGGGATCCCCTGGTACGGTCCACTGAGTATACTGGCCGTAAAGTCGGGGTCATGTGTATTCATGGAGACTTAAAAGACTACCCCACTGCTATGGTGTCTCTATCCAGGGTTGCCGGCAGGTGGACCCACTCTACACTAGGAACTTATAATAGGGAGAGACTTCTCGGGCTTCCCAACACTGTGGCCTGCTACAAGAGTGACTAATACCCATGAGACAGGGGTAACCCTAGCTGAGTGGCCCGACTCAGGGAGGAGACCAGAACCCTGGGAACCTGAGTCTGAAGGGCCAGCGGTAGGGTTGACCCCCCACTTCGGTGGAAGAGGGGGAGACAGCCCCACTAAGTGTGATGGTGGGAGACATGGAGGAATTGCCACCGGGTCCTGAGCTGGTAGACCTCAATGTCTTCGGGGATAATTTTCATACTTCCCAACACCAGGACCCCACCCTATCCTAAGCCTGGGAAAATGTATTAATAGTAGATGGTGAACATCGACAACCAGGGGCAGAGTCGGTGTTGCCTCGTTTTGTGGTTCATCAGGGTATGTTGTACCGGGTAAACCAGCTGTGAGGGGAATCCATTGAACAGTTGGTTGTGCCCCAGGCTTATCGGAAACTTGTGTTAGAGTTAGCCCACCAGCATGTTTTCGGGGGTTTTCTGGGAATGCAGAAAACACAGGACCGGATACTACAACGGTTTTACTGGCCCAGTGTATTTAGGGAGGTGGAAGAATTCTGTAAATCTTGCCCGACCTGCCAGGCAACTAGCCCCCAACACCTTTTCCGCACTCCGTTGGTACCTCTCCCGATCATCAAGGTGCCGTTTGAGCGAATCGCTATGGACCTCGTAGGCCCAGTACCAAAGTCTTCTAAAGGACACCAACACATCTTGATCATCCTGGACTACACCACTCGGTACCCGGAGGCGATGCCACTGTGACATACATTGGCGAAGCTTATAGCTAAGGAGCTAATGGAGATGTTCTTTGGGATTTTTTTTATAAATAAAGGGGAAAAAAATTATTAAAATTTATCATTAACATGATGTACAATGTGTCATGAGAAAACATTCTCTGAATGGCTTAGATAAGTAAATGCGCCCCAAAGTGATATACAGTATGTCAGATTAGCAAAATTAGGCCTGGTCAGGAAGGAGGCAAATGGCCTGGTCTGGAAGTGGTTAAAATTGTGAGCACTTACATCAAATGACCATAACAAAAAATTGAGGTTTACCATTTTGTAAAAGAGTTGTAGAAACAGGGCTGCATAGTTTCATGTTCCTTTTATTTTAATATTGATTTTAACTGAATAAAGATAGTATGTTGTAGGGTTTTGCTTTCTGTTCCATTGTCTTCACTTTATGCACTGGTATTGAGGTGTGATTAACTGATGAAACAATTAAACTGTGGAATGTTATTTGTGTTCGCTATTACTTTTAATCATCTCCCAATGTTCCTATTTTTTTTAGGTTTGTGTGTCTCTGTAAAAAGCAAAGAACCACCTGCCTTGCAAGTTTGCATCATACAAGATTTGCCATGGGTTAGATTTCAGCCTCCAGAACATTATAGTGTATGATGGAAGTTTTGTTTATGTAAGGTCCTGGCTGATCTTCCAGACATGCTTGGAGAACATGAGAGCCATAGACCAATTTAGAGTGGCAAAGTGGGTGCTGGCATGTGTTGATTAATAAACATGATAGGTTACCTCCCCACCCATGAGACCATCTAGACTGGTATTTAAATTGAGGCAATACAAAGCTTTTTATTTTGACTGGATTTAGGCATCAGAAACTCATGTTCTAGCTCTTGATGACAGATTGCAGGCACATTTTCCCCTGACACATTTGAGAGCTGTAAATATATGTATTCGTTTTAATAGGGTTTGTCATAGCATTTTATTATTTTATGGTCAATGGGGAGAGTGCCTCTGCTAAATAAACTAACCATCCATAGCATTAAAACATCCAAGATGTGATGATGGTTGGAATATATTTGTCATTTAAGAACAGTAGTAGGCCGCTCATCTTATCAGAAAATATGGAACATATAGAATGTCAAGTTCACTTGGCATTTTTGGTATTCTCAAGGCATATACTGAGGCAAACAATTTTTATTGTAATAAAATAGATAAAGTGTAGAAAATAATAGGATGTGGTAAAATAGAATTTATGTCACAGCTCACAATATGAACATTCTCATATAGTCCAATCCAGGGGAGTAATGATTTGCTACAGGCCCTCCAGCAATAACAATATTCCTCCACTGCAGTAATAACAAAATTCCACTCTATGTAGTCAGTTTTGTTCCAATAAACAGTAATATGTAATATTTGTTCTTGGATTGATCAAGATAGAAAACCAAAAAATTTTTGCTCTAATTATCACTAAATATCTAAATTGTTAAAATATCAGAGCACTTGCCACTTCTGATACATTTGATGTATATTACTTCATTTAACACACTACTCCTGGCATAAGACCTCAGCAGACTTGTGACATCTCCTGCTGGTGTTCTCGGCATCCCAAGAACAACCTGGCTATGAAAGGAAGTCAGCGCTTGTGCAGTGAAGTCATTAGGCCGGCTGCTAGGGATGAGCGAACTCGAACTGTATAGTTCGGGTTCGTACCGAATTTTGGGGTGTCCGTGACACGGACCCGAACCCGGACATTTTCGTAAAAGTCCGGGTTCGGGTTCCGTGTTCGTCGCTTTCTTCGCGCTTTTGTGACGCTTTCTTGGCGCTTTTTGAAAGGCTGCTAAGCAGCCAATCAACAAGCGTCATACTACTTGCCCCAAGAGGCCATCACAGCCATGCCTACTATTGGCATGGCTGTGATTGGCCAGAGCACCATGTGACCCAGCCTCTATTTAAGCTGGAGTCACATAGCGCCGCCCGTCACTCTGCTCTGATTAGCGTAGGGAGAGGTTGCGGCTGCGACAGTAGGGCGAGATTAGGCAGATTAACTCCTCCAAAGGACTTGATTAACTGATCGATCTGCAGCTGTGGATCATTGAGCTGCTGATCCTCAATTGCTCACTGTTTTTAGGCTGCCCAGACCGTTTGTCAGTCACATTTTTCTGGGGTGATCGGCGGCCATTTTGTGTCTTGTGGTGCGCCAGCACAAGCTGCGACCAAGTGCATTTAACCCTCAATGGTGTGGTTGTTTTTTGGCTAAAGCCTACATCAGGGTGAAGCTGTCACACCAAGTGCATTTAACCCTCAGTAGTGTGGTTGGTCAAGCTATCACACCAAGTGCATTTAACCAGCAATAGTCTGTTCATTTTTTGGCCATATACTAAATCAGGGGCAAGCTGCGCCCGTCACCAAGTGCATTTAACCCTCAGTAGTGTGGTTGGTCAAGCTGTGACACCAAGTGCATTTAACCAGCAATAGTCTGTTCATTTTTTGGCCATATACTACATCAGGGGCAAGCTGCGCCCATCACCAAGTGCATTTAACCAGCAATAGTGTGGTTATTTTTTGGCCATATCCCAGTCTAATTCTGTCACTAAATCCATACCGGTCACCCAGCGCCTAAATACTAGGCCTCAAATTTATATCCCGCTAAATCTCTCGTTACCGCTGTCCTGTTGTGGCTGGGAAAGTTATTTAGTGTCCGTCAAAGCACATTTTTTGTTCTGGGTTGAAATACAATTCCCAATTTAGCAATTTAAAAATTTAGTGGTTTCTGCTGTATCAGAGCTATTTGAAATCTATCCCTAAAAGGGTATATAATATTCAAGGTGCACATAGGGTCATTCAGAATAACTTCACACACCCGCTACTGTGCATTTCCAAGTCTAATTCTGTCACTAAACCCATACCTGTCACCCAGCGCCTAAATACTAGGCCTCAAATTTATATCCAGCTAAATCTGTCCTTAGTGCTGTAGCTGGGCGAGTTATTTAGTGTCCGTTCAAGCACATTTCTTGTTCTGGGTTGAAATACAATTCCCAATTTAGCAATTTCATAATTTAGTGGTTTCTGCTATATCAGAGCTATTTGAAATCTATCCCTAAAAGGGTAGATCATATTGAAGGTGCACATAGGGACATTCAGAATAACTTCACACACCCGCTACTGTGCATTTCCAAGTCTAATTCTGTCACTAAACCCATACCTGTCACCCAGCGCCTAAATACTAGGCCTCAAATTTATATCCTGCTAAATCTCTCGTTAGTGCTGTAGCTGGGCGAGTTATTTAGTGTCCGTTCAAGCACATTTCTTGTTCTGGGTTGAAATACAATTCCCAATTTAGCAATTTCATAATTTAGTGGTTTCTGCTATATCAGAGCTATTTGAAATCTATCCCTAAAAGGGTATATAATATTCAAGGTGCACATTGGGTCATTCAGAATAACTTCACACACACCCGCTACTGTGTATTTCCAAGTCTAATTCTGTCACTAAACCCATACCTGTCACCCAGCGCCTAAATACTAGGCCTCAAATTTATATCCTGCTAAATCTCTCGTTAGTGCTGTAGCTGGGCGAGTTATTTAGTGTCCGTTCAAGCACATTTCTTGTTCTGGGTTGAAATACAATTCCCAATTTAGCAATTTCATAATTTAGTGGTTTCTGCTATATCAGAGCTATTTGAAATCTATCCCTAAAAGGGTATATAATATTCAAGGTGCACATTGGGTCATTCAGAATAACTTCACACACACCCGCTACTGTGTATTTCCAAGTCTAATTCTGTCACTAAACCCATACCTGTCACCCAGCGCCTAAATACTAGGCCTCAAATTTATATCCTGCTAAATCTCTCGTTAGTGCTGTAGCTGGGCGAGTTATTTAGTGTCCGTTCAAGCACATTTCTTGTTCTGGGTTGAAATACAATTCCCAATTTAGCAATTTCATAATTTAGTGGTTTCTGCTATATCAGAGCTATTTGAAATCTATCCCTAAAAGGGTATATAATATTCAAGGTGCACATTGGGTCATTCAGAATAACTTCACACACACCCGCTACTGTGTATTTCCAAGTCTAATTCTGTCACTAAACCCATACCTGTCACCCAGCGCCTAAATACTAGGCCTCAAATTTATATCCTGCTAAATCTCTCGTTAGTGCTGTAGCTGGGCGAGTTATTTAGTGTCCGTTCAAGCACATTTCTTGTTCTGGGTTGAAATACAATTCCCAATTTAGCAATTTCATAATTTAGTGGTTTCTGCTATATCAGAGCTATTTGAAATCTATCCCTAAAAGGGTATATAATATTCAAGGTGCACATTGGGTCATTCAGAATAACTTCACACACACCCGCTACTGTGTATTTCCAAGTCTAATTCTGTCACTAAACCCATACCTGTCACCCAGCGCCTAAATACTAGGCCTCAAATTTATATCCTGCTAAATCTCTCGTTAGTGCTGTAGCTGGGCGAGTTATTTAGTGTCCGTTCAAGCACATTTCTTGTTCTGGGTTGAAATACAATTCCCAATTTAGCAATTTCATAATTTAGTGGTTTCTGCTATATCAGAGCTATTTGAAATCTATCCCTAAAAGGGTATATAATATTCAAGGTGCACATTGGGTCATTCAGAATAACTTCACACACACCCGCTACTGTGTATTTCCAAGTCTAATTCTGTCACTAAACCCATACCTGTCACCCAGCGCCTAAATACTAGGCCTCAAATTTATATCCTGCTAAATCTCTCGTTAGTGCTGTAGCTGGGCGAGTTATTTAGTGTCCGTTCAAGCACATTTCTTGTTCTGGGTTGAAATACAATTCCCAATTTAGCAATTTCATAATTTAGTGGTTTCTGCTATATCAGAGCTATTTGAAATCTATCCCTAAAAGGGTATATAATATTCAAGGTGCACATTGGGTCATTCAGAATAACTTCACACACACCCGCTACTGTGTATTTCCAAGTCTAATTCTGTCACTAAACCCATACCTGTCACCCAGCGCCTAAATACTAGGCCTCAAATTTATATCCTGCTAAATCTCTCGTTAGTGCTGTAGCTGGGCGAGTTATTTAGTGTCCGTTCAAGCACATTTCTTGTTCTGGGTTGAAATACAATTCCCAATTTAGCAATTTCATAATTTAGTGGTTTCTGCTATATCAGAGCTATTTGAAATCTATCCCTAAAAGGGTATATAATATTCAAGGTGCACATTGGGTCATTCAGAATAACTTCACACACACCCGCTACTGTGTATTTCCAAGTCTAATTCTGTCACTAAACCCATACCTGTCACCCAGCGCCTAAATACTAGGCCTCAAATTTATATCCTGCTAAATCTCTCGTTAGTGCTGTAGCTGGGCGAGTTATTTAGTGTCCGTTCAAGCACATTTCTTGTTCTGGGTTGAAATACAATTCCCAATTTAGCAATTTCATAATTTAGTGGTTTCTGCTATATCAGAGCTATTTGAAATCTATCCCTAAAAGGGTATATAATATTCAAGGTGCACATTGGGTCATTCAGAATAACTTCACACACACCCGCTACTGTGTATTTCCAAGTCTAATTCTGTCACTAAACCCATACCTGTCACCCAGCGCCTAAATACTAGGCCTCAAATTTATATCCTGCTAAATCTCTCGTTAGTGCTGTAGCTGGGCGAGTTATTTAGTGTCCGTTCAAGCACATTTCTTGTTCTGGGTTGAAATACAATTCCCAATTTAGCAATTTCATAATTTAGTGGTTTCTGCTATATCAGAGCTATTTGAAATCTATCCCTAAAAGGGTATATAATATTCAAGGTGCACATTGGGTCATTCAGAATAACTTCACACACACCCGCTACTGTGTATTTCCAAGTCTAATTCTGTCACTAAACCCATACCTGTCACCCAGCGCCTAAATACTAGGCCTCAAATTTATATCCTGCTAAATCTCTCGTTAGTGCTGTAGCTGGGCGAGTTATTTAGTGTCCGTTCAAGCACATTTCTTGTTCTGGGTTGAAATACAATTCCCAATTTAGCAATTTCATAATTTAGTGGTTTCTGCTATATCAGAGCTATTTGAAATCTATCCCTAAAAGGGTATATAATATTCAAGGTGCACATTGGGTCATTCAGAATAACTTCACACACACCCGCTACTGTGTATTTCCAAGTCTAATTCTGTCACTAAACCCATACCTGTCACCCAGCGCCTAAATACTAGGCCTCAAATTTATATCCTGCTAAATCTCTCGTTAGTGCTGTAGCTGGGCGAGTTATTTAGTGTCCGTTCAAGCACATTTCTTGTTCTGGGTTGAAATACAATTCCCAATTTAGCAATTTCATAATTTAGTGGTTTCTGCTATATCAGAGCTATTTGAAATCTATCCCTAAAAGGGTATATAATATTCAAGGTGCACATTGGGTCATTCAGAATAACTTCACACACACCCGCTACTGTGTATTTCCAAGTCTAATTCTGTCACTAAACCCATACCTGTCACCCAGCGCCTAAATACTAGGCCTCAAATTTATATCCTGCTAAATCTCTCGTTAGTGCTGTAGCTGGGCGAGTTATTTAGTGTCCGTTCAAGCACATTTCTTGTTCTGGGTTGAAATACAATTCCCAATTTAGCAATTTCATAATTTAGTGGTTTCTGCTATATCAGAGCTATTTGAAATCTATCCCTAAAAGGGTATATAATATTCAAGGTGCACATTGGGTCATTCAGAATAACTTCACACACACACGCTTCTGTGCATTTCCAAGTCTAATTCTGTCACTAAATCCATACCGGTCACCCAGCGCCTAAATACTAGGCCTCAAATTTATATCCCGCTGAATTTGAATACAATACATTGGGCCAAATAATATATTTGTTGTTGTGGTGAACCATAACAATGAGAAAAACATCTAGTAAGGGACGCGGACGTGGACATGGTCGTGGTGGTGTTAGTGGACCCTCTGGTGCTGGGAGAGGACGTGGCCGTTCTGCCACATCCACACGTCCTAGTGTACCAACTACCTCAGGTCCCAGTAGCCGCCAGAATTTACAGCGATATATGGTGGGGCCCAATGCCGTTCTAAGGATGGTAAGGCCTGAGCAGGTACAGGCATTAGTCAATTGGGTGGCCGACAGTGGATCCAGCACGTTCACATTATCTCCCACCCAGTCTTCTGCAGAAAGCGCACAGATGGCGCCTGAAAACCAACCCCATCAGTCTGTCACATCACCCCCATGCATACCAGGGAAACTGTCTCAGCCTCAAGTTATGCAGCAGTCTCTTATGCTGTTTGAAGACTCCGCTGGCAGGGTTTCCCAAGGGCATCCACCTAGCCCTTCCCCAGCGGTGAAAGACATAGAATGCACTGACGCACAACCACTTATGTTTCCTGATGATGAGGACATGGGAATACCACCTCAGCATGTCTCTGATGATGACGAAACACAGGTGCCAACTGCTGCGTCTTTCTGCAGTGTGCAGACTGAACAGGAGGTCAGGGATCAAGACTGGGTGGAAGACGATGCAGGGGACGATGAGGTCCTAGACCCCACATGGAATGAAGGTCGTGCCACTGACTTTCACAGTTCGGAGGAAGAGGCAGTGGTGAGACCGAGCCAACAGCGTAGCAAAAGAGGGAGCAGTGGGCAAAAGCAGAACACCCGCCGCCAAGAGACTCCGCCTGCTACTGACCGCCGCCATCTGGGACCGAGCACCCCAAAGGCAGCTTCAAGGAGTTCCCTGGCATGGCACTTCTTCAAACAATGTGCTGACGACAAGACCCGAGTGGTTTGCACGCTGTGCCATCAGAGCCTGAAGCGAGGCATTAACGTTCTGAACCTGAGCACAACCTGCATGACCAGGCACCTGCATGCAAAGCATGAACTGCAGTGGAGTAAACACCTTAAAACCAAGGAAGTCACTCAGGCTCCCCCTGCTACCTCTTCTGCTGCTGCCGCCTCGGCCTATTCTGCTGCTGCCGCCTCGGCCTCTTCCTCCGCCTCTGGAGGAACGTTGGCACCTGCCGCCCAGCAAACAGGGGATGTACCACCAACACCACCACCACCACCTCCGTCACCAAGCGTCTCAACCATGTCACACGCCAGCGTTCAGCTCTCCATCTCACAAACATTTGATAGAAAGCGTAAATTCCCACCTAGCCACCCTCGATCCCTGGCCCTGAATGCCAGCATTTCTAAACTACTGGCCTATGAAATGCTGTCATTTAGGCTGGTGGACACAGACAGCTTCAAACAGCTCATGTCGCTTGCTGTCCCACAGTATGTTGTTCCCAGCCGGCACTACTTCTCCAAGAGAGCCGTGCCTTCCCTGCACAACCAAGTATCCCATAAAATCAAGTGTGCACTGCGCAACGCCATCTGTAGCAAGGTCCACCTAACCACAGATACGTGGACCAGTAAGCACGGCCAGGGACGCTATATCTCCCTAACTGCACACTGGGTAAATGTAGTGGCAGCTGGGCCCCAGGCGGAGAGCTGTTTGGCGCACGTCCTTCCGCCGCCAAGGATCGCAGGGCAACATTCTTTGCCTCCTGTTGCCACCTCCTCCTTCTCGGCTTCCTCCTCCTCTTCTTCCACCTGCTCATCCAGTCAGCCACACACCTTCACCACCAACTTCAGCACAGCCCGGGGTAAACGTCAGCAGGCCATTCTGAAACTCATATGTTTGGGGGACAGGCCCCACACCGCACAGGAGTTGTGGCGGGGTATTGAACAACAGACCGACGAGTGGTTGCTGCCGGTGAGCCTCAAGCCCGGCCTGGTGGTGTGTGATAATGGGCGAAATCTCGTTGCAGCTCTGGGACTAGCCAATTTGACGCACATCCCTTGCTTGGCGCATGTGCTGAATTTGGTGGTGCAGAAGTTCATTCACAACTACCCCGACATGTCAGAGCTGCTGCATAAAGTGCGGGCCGTCTGTTCGCGCTTCCGGCGTTCACATCCTGCTGCTGCTCGCCTGTCTGCGCTACAGCGTAACTTCGGCCTTCCCGCTCACCGCCTCATATGCGACGTGCCCACCAGGTGGAACTCCACCTTGCACATGCTGGACAGACTGTGCGAGCAGCAGCAGGCCATAGTGGAGTTTCAGCTGCAGCACGCACGGGTCAGTCGCACTACAGAACAGCACCACTTCACCACCAATGACTGGGCCTCCATGCGAGACCTGTGTGCCCTGTTGCGCTGTTTCGAGTACTCCACCAACATGGCCAGTGGCGATGACACCGTTATCAGCGTTACAATACCACTTCTATGTCTCCTTGAGAAAACACTTAGGGCGATGATGGAAGAGGAGGTGGCCCAGGAGGAGGAGGAGGAGGAGGAGGAAGAGGGGTCATTTTTAGCACTTTCAGGCCAGTCTCTTCGAAGTGACTCAGAGGGAGGTTTTTGGCAACAGCAGAGGCCAGGTACAAATGTGGCCAGCCAGGGCCCACTACTGGAGGACGAGGAGGACGAGGATGAGGAGGAGGTGGAGGAGGATGAGGATGAAGCATGGTCACAGCGGGGTGGCACCCAACGCAGCTCGGGTCCATCACTGGTGCGTGGCTGGGGGGAAAGGCAGGACGATGACGATACGCCTCCCACAGAGGACAGCTTGTCCTTACCCCTGGGCAGCCTGGCACACATGAGCGACTACATGCTGCAGTGCCTGCGCAACGACAGCAGAGTTGCCCACATTTTAACCTGTGCGGACTACTGGGTTGCCACCCTGCTGGATCCACGCTACAAAGACAATGTGCCCACCTTACTTCCTGCACTGGAGCGTGATAGGAAGATGCGCGAGTACAAGCGCACGTTGGTAGACGCGCTACTGAGAGCATTCCCAAATGTCACAGGGGAACAAGTGGAAGCCCAAGGCCAAGGCAGAGGAGGAGCAAGAGGTCGCCAAGGCAGCTGTGTCACGGCCAGCTCCTCTGAGGGCAGGGTTAGCATGGCAGAGATGTGGAAAACTTTTGTCAACACGCCACAGCTAACTGCACCACCACCTGATACGCAACGTGTTAGCAGGAGGCAACATTTCACTAACATGGTGGAACAGTACGTGTGCACACCCCTCCACGTACTGACTGATGGTTCGGCCCCATTCAACTTCTGGGTCTCTAAATTGTCCACGTGGCCAGAGCTAGCCTTTTATGCCTTGGAGGTGCTGGCCTGCCCGGCAGCCAGCGTTTTGTCTGAACGTGTATTCAGCACGGCAGGGGGCGTCATTACAGACAAACGCAGCCGCCTGTCTACAGCCAATGTGGACAAGCTGACGTTCATAAAAATGAACCAGGCATGGATCCCACAGGACCTGTCCGTCCCTTGTCCAGATTAGACATTAACTACCTCCCCATAACCATATATTATTGGACTCCAGGGCACTTCCTCATTCAATCCTATTTTTATTTTCATTTTACCATTATATTGCGAGGCTACCCAAAGTTGAATGAACCTCTCCTCTGCCTGTGTGCTAGGCCTAAATATATGCCAATGGACTGTTGCAGTGGTGGCTGACATGAAGCCTGATTCTCTGCTATGACATGCAGACTAATTCTCTGCTGACATGAAGCCAGATTGTCTGTTACGGGACCTCTCTCCTCTGCCTGGGTGCTGGGCCTAAATTTATGACAATGGACTGTTGCAGTGGTGGCTGACGTGAAGCCTGATTCTCTGCTATGACATGCAGACTGATTCTCTGCTGTCATGAAGCCAGATTGTCTGTTACGGGACCTCTCTGCTCTGCCTGTGTGCTAGGCCTAAATATATGCCAATGGACTGTTGCAGTGGTGGCTGACGTGAAGCCTCATTCTCTGCTATGACATGCAGACTGATTCTCTGCTGACATGAAGCCAGATTCTCTGTTACGGGACCTCTCTCCTCTGCCTGTGTGTGTGCTGGGCCTAAATATATGCCAATGGACTGTTGCAGTGGTGGCTGACGTGAAGCCTCATTCTCTGCTATGACATGCAGACTGATTCTCTGCTGACATGAAGCCAGATTGTCTGTTACGGGACCTCTCTCCTCTGCCTGTGTGCTAGGCCTAAATATATGCCAATGGACTGTTGCAGTGGTGGCTGACGTGAAGCCTCATTCTCTGCTATGACATGCAGACTGATTCTCTGCTGACATGAAGCCAGATTCTCTGTTACGGGACCTCCCTCCTCTGCCTGGGTGCTGGGCCTAAATATATGCCAATGGACTGTTGCAGTGGTGGCTGACGTGAAGCCTCATTCTCTGCTATGACATGCAGACTAATTCTCTGCTGACATGAAGACAGATTCTCTGTTACGGGACCTCTCTCCTCTGCCTGTGTGTGTGCTGGGCCTAAATATATGCCAATGGACTGTTGCAGTGGTGGCTGACGTGAAGCCTCATTCTCTGCTATGACATGCAGACTGATTCTCTGCTGACATGAAGCCAGATTGTCTGTTACGGGACCTCTCTCCTCTGCCTGTGTGCTAGGCCTAAATATATGCCAATGGACTGTTGCAGTGGTGGCTGACGTGAAGCCTCATTCTCTGCTATGACATGCAGACTGATTCTCATGCTGACATGAAGCCAGATTCTCTGTTACGGGACCTCCCTCCTCTGCCTGGGTGCTGGGCCTAAATATATGCCAATGGACTGTTGCAGTGGTGGCTGACGTGAAGCCTCATTCTCTGCTATGACATGCAGACTAATTCTCTGCTGACATGAAGACAGATTCTCTGTTACGGGACCTCTCTCCTCTGCCTGTGTGTGTGCTGGGCCTAAATATATGCCAATGGACTGTTGCAGTGGTGGCTGACGTGAAGCCTCATTCTCTGCTATGACATGCAGACTAATTCTCTGCTGACATGAAGCCAGATTGTCTGTTACGGGACCTCTCTCCTCTGCCTGGGTGCTGGGCCTAAATTTATGACAATGGACTGTTGCAGTGGTGGCTGACGTGAAGCCTGATTCTCTGCTATGACATGCAGACTGATTCTCTGCTGACATGAAGCCAGATCCTCTGTTACGGGACCTCTCTCCTCTGCCTGTGTGTGTGCTGGGCCTAAATATATGCCAATGGACTGTTGCAGTGGTGGCTGACGTGAAGCCTCATTCTCTGCTATGACATGCAGACTGATTCTCTGCTGACATGAAGCCAGATTCTCTGTTACGGGACCTCTCTCCTCTGCCTGTGTGTGTGCTGGGCCTAAATATATGCCAATGGACTGTTGCAGTGGTGGCTGACGTGAAGCCTCATTCTCTGCTATGACATGCAGACTAATTCTCTGCTGACATGAAGACAGATTCTCTGTTACGGGACCTCCCTCCTCTGCCTGGGTGCTGGGCCTAAATATATGCCAATGGACTGTTGCAGTGGTGGCTGACGTGAAGCCTCATTCTCTGCTATGACATGCAGACTAATTCTCTGCTGACATGAAGACAGATTCTCTGTTACGGGACCTCTCTCCTCTGCCTGGGTGCCGGGGCCTAAATATCTGAGAATGGACTGTTCCAGTGGTGGTTTCAAAGGAAAGGACCGGCACTTCGCTGATGTAGATCACAATGTAGATTTATTCAGTCACATATTCAAAATGGCATAGTGACGCGTTTCAGCACAGATGTGCTTTCATCAGACTGCATAAAACATCTTACACTCCAGCTATTTATACATAAATGAAACACAAAGGAACTGACATCATCAAAGAAGCTCCGCCTCCCTCATTAAATAAAATTCGCATATCAAATAATCGCAATGAAAAATTCGCATTGAAAAATTCGCAATTGAAAATTCGCAACTGAAAATTCGCAATTGAAAATTGAAAATTCGCAATTGAAAATTCGCAACTGAAAATTCGCAACTGAAAATTCGCAATTGAAAATTCGCAAAAAAACATATCCACTCTATACTGGCGAAGATTTTCAGTCACATAGTCCATTCTTGCAGTGATTAATCACGCTGAAGAAAAAAAGAAATATATTTATCAGATTGCATAAGGCCGAATGCCTTATAGGAAGCAGGACACATTGTACTCACGATTGAGGCCCCTGGGCTCCATTGTCTGAAGACGATGGATCCAGTAAGCCTCCCTTTTCAATAACAATTTATTTCTGTCACCCCCTCGACGGGGTAATGATACACCTTCAATAATCTGATACCTCAACTGCGAGATGTTGTGTTTTTTATCATAAAAATGAAGGGGTATTGGGAGTAATAAATTCTGTTTACGGATAGTAGATTTGTGTTTACTTAGTCTGTCCTTCATTCTCATTGAGGTTTCCCCCACATATAGTAATCCACATGGACATTTAAGAATGTAAACCACAAATCTACTATCACAAGTGAACGTGCCCCTTATTGGAATATTTTCACCTGAGTGAGGGTGGGAGAAACATGAACCCTTTATAACGCTGGAACAATTGACACAGTTTAAACAAGGAAAAGTGCCCCGTCTAGGTGTAGATAAAGTACTCTGTCCTCTTTCTATTTTATTACTTCCCACATCCGCCCGGACTATTTTATCCCTAATATTTTCTGCCCGTTTATAGCATATCATGGGTGGCCTCTGGAACTCTCCTATCCGTGGATAGGACTTAGATAATATGTGCCAATGTTGATTAACAATAGTCCTAAGGCGCTGGGACCAGGGATGGTATTTAATCACTAAGGGGATCCTTGTTTCTTTCTTAGTTCTATCTGGTGGTGTAATCTCAGCTTTATTACGCTGTATTTTCAATAGATCAGGGGGGTAGCCTCGCTCTCTAAATTTATTGGTCATATCGTCTAATCTTGTTTGACACATATCCCTATCACTAACGATCCGTCTAACCCTCTGGTATTGCCGCCCTGCTTCTTACTAGAATTGTTCCAGTGGTGGGTGACGGGAAGCCAGATTCTCTGCTATGGAACCTCTCTCCAATTGATTTTGGTTAATTTTTATTTATTTAATTTTTATTTTAATTCATTTCCCTATCCACATTTGTTTGCAGGGGATTTACCTACATGTTGCTGCCTTTTGCAGCCCTCTAGCTCTTTCCTGGGCTGTTTTACAGCCTTTTTAGTGCCGAAAAGTTCGGGTCCCCATTGACTTCAATGGGGTTCGGGTTCGGGACGAAGTTCGGATCGGGTTCGGATCCCGAACCCGAACATTTCCGGGATGTTCGGCCGAACTTCTCGAACCCGAACATCCAGGTGTTCGCTCAACTCTACCGGCTGCCCTTCCTGGTTCAAAAATGTCAATCATTTGATACACACTGATGTTGTAATGTCAATCTTGAATGTCTCTGTCAATTCCCAGGTCTCGGTTTAATATTCGCTCAGATGGACATGGAGTGATAGCACAATTTAAACAGCAGGCATACAATGTTAGATGAATGGTGATCACGACTATACAGTGGATGCAGTAAAAACAGCTATATGCATTTTTGGGCTCCTGTCCCCTTCATTTGTAGCCAGTAATATGTTTAATATAATAAGCTAATACAGTTGTCACATTATTATGACCACTTCCTACTTTCTACGTCAGCGGCATTTAGCTTATGAAGAAAGTAACATGTTGTAAACTGGCTTGGTGGGTATATAAGGTTTGTCATAGGCTGTCTGCACACATTTACTTCATTGCTGTCATGGAGTCCACTCCATAATCCAGCCCTGGGCACAGCATGCTTTCAGCTTATTCCCTGTAGCACTTCCTTAATGACCGACACGAGTCACTTCCTGTGATTTATGGGTTAACACATGTGACTTTGCTGACTAATCCTAGGTCTGCTGCACCTATATAAGTGGTCCAGCCCCCTTCCCAGGTGTCTGAACTTCAATGGTCCTTTTATTCTGCGCAAGTTCCTGTTATCGCTGCTTGTGTTCTTGTATAACTGACCCCCAGGCTTGTGTTTCTGGACTCCACTACCTGTTTGATCCCTGTCTGCTTGCCTCGAGCCAGATTGCCTGACCTAATGCCTGTTTGACTTCACCTCTGCCTCATCCTTCGGTTCAATCCCCATAGTCCTATCCCTATAGCCTCAATACCTATGGTCTCAATGAGGCGTTTGAAATTAATCTATACTCCCCATTATACTTATGGTCTGAAACAATTATATATGAATAGTCAGGCATTTTATACCTCCCATAACCTTATATACATTTGCAATACGCTCTACTATCATTTTTCAAACATAACATTTTAAAATGATGAGTTACATTCTGTATGTGCCCATTTATAGAATCATTTCCCTAGAAATAGTATGGGTACACGATAAAGCCTTAATAATTGTTATAATATTTTTGACTTTTTATATTATATTTTTATTGTGAAACACAAGGCCCCCTATTTTTTATTCTATTCAATTCTGTCAACTATTGTAATCATATTTCAAATCTTCCTTTCTTTGTACAAATATATTGTACACACCTGCATTATATATATTATATATAGATATATACATTTTTATATGTCCACAATACTGTTTTTAGCCTTGTGGCCATTTATTCAGTTCAATTTCTATCTAATGGCCATCTATTCAGTTGAACTCCATGGTATTGTTTACCTGACTGTTCCATGGCAACGAGTCACATGACCACAATAGTTGTGATCATGTGACTGTCCTGACAGTCCGCCGGCCCATCGGTATTGCCGGATTCGAAAACTACTGCGCATGCGCTGACGGCAGTCCGCCTTGGATTGCCTTGGATTACCTCCTCCTCCCCCCGAATCTAGATGCAGAATTGCAAGCAATGGGAGGGTTCTCTCCCCGCCATTCTTATTAATATTCATGTCACATGTCCGCTCATCTTGCGTTGACGTGGCTTAGGTGCATGAAACATCATGTGATTTTAGTTTTAAAGGTTTAAAGTGTTTTAAAACACTTGTTTTTTACTTAATAACCAGTGGAATATATATATGTGTCCCCAAACTTACCTCATATATATATATATATATATATATATATAATTGTTTTTATTTACACAGTGGATAGGCACTTATCATAGTATATATCATATTGTTGTGAAACCTGATTAAGGGGAAGTGTTAATCACCGAAACGCATTTTTTTATTTTATTCATGCGCTACCTTAATTCAAAAAAGAAGAATTCTATTGAATAAGACCGTCTCCACCGGTGATTTCGCGCCAGAGCAGAACTTCATCCATTGGTTTTGCACTGTTGCTCCTTGTAACAACTCGGCTTGCTGACTATGTATGTACCTCTGGTACCTTGCACTGGTACCCTCTGGTCCGTCTGGCCCAGCTACCTCGTGTGCCAATCTTCCTCAAGAGGTAGCGACCTGGTGTTCCCCTCTGGAAAATCTATCCCCACCATCAGGGGTACTGCGAAGAATAAGGGGTTCACTAAGACAACATCCTTAGAGAAGGTAGAAGACATAGAACAGTGGGTTTACACCTGCTGGTTTGTGACACTTGCAACCATTGCTGGAAGAACAAAAGCTGGTGGTGGCAGCATTATGGTCTGGGGAATGTTTTTGTGGTATTGTCTGGGTCCACTCATCCATGTGGAAGGCACTCTCAACTGATATCAATCCATGCTTGCAGATCACAGACACCCATGCATGCTGCTTGTCTTCTCTGGGGTGGATGGCATCTTCCAGCAAAACAATGCAAAATATCATATGGCTAGAAATGTCCGACATGGAAGAGCATGACTAAAACTTCCAAGTACTACACTGGCCCCTAATTACCCAGACTTGTACCCAATTGTGCATATGTAGGACCATCTTAATCATCGTGTTTGCTCTATGAATGCTCCCACAAACACCCTCCAGCAACTGTGAGTTGCAGTCAACATGCCTCCAGATACCTGTGACAACCAACCATAAGCTTATTAGTTGGTGGTAATGATAATTAGAGATGAGCAAATCGACTTTGGATGTTCCATCCAAAGTCAACTCGCTTAAAAATTAGTTCTGTTACTGTACAGAGAATATATGGGCTCCGATGAGCCGAAGTTATTTTTTTGGGAAGTCTCGCGAGACTTCGTATAATAACTTCTGGAACTAATTATTACTGTATAAAACCTTGGAACTAAACTCGGATTCGATTCCAAGGTACCACTCAGAATCTACTTACCTGGTTCCTCGCTCCCTGTGCCACTCCCTGTCCAGATGTTTTGATCTGCGCACAGGGAGAAGCAGCATCAGAGGTGCGGGGACCAGGAGTTGCGCGGGGAACAGGGAGCCAGGTAAGTAAATTCAGTGTGAGGAGCCCGGGCATAGGGGGGACATTTTTTTGTCTCGGATAACCCCTTTTAAAAATATATTAGATCACTATTACTTTTCATATTATAGTCTCTTTGTATCTGTTGCTTTGGAGTAGATGATAGGTCAGAAGTAGTCCCCTTTTAATACTTATACCAGGAGCTTAGCTGGAGAAGGCTACTGGGTTATGTGCTCAGGTGTTGTGAGCAATAGACAGGTAGGGTAGTAGTCTTCCACTACATATTTAGATACAGGCAGAGCCGTCTTTAATATTGATTGGACCCTGGGCAAGAATTTACTTGGGCCCCCTGGATCCCGCCTTCCCACAACCTAGCATGCAATCACGCCCTCCATCACAACACACACAAACAAACAAAAATCCACACCTCGTAGAGTATAAAACTTTAATAATGATGAGTGGCCACTAGAGGTGTTCCTTGGCAGTAATGTAAATACTGCCTTTTTTTCTTAAAAGGCAGTGTTTACATTAAAAAGCTTGCAGAGACATCCTATAGACACCAGAACTACTACGTTTAGCTGTTGTGGTTGTGGTTCTGGTGACTATAGTTTCCTCTAATATAGAGGGAAAAAAAGAATCAGCACAAAAGTATCAAATCAAATGGCTGTATCATTATTCTAAAAATTAAAAAAGTACAACTTCTGACACAAATATATAGTATTTTGCAGATTACTTTTTTCTTTTACAATGCGCAGATAGTACTGTACTACTAACCCCTCCATCCACCCCTACATACAGGGTAATACAGCGCCCCATACCTCTTACATCCAGTGATGTCTCTTTGATGTAGATGTTCTCTTTCCTCATCTTCTTCTTTCAGACCTTCAGACCAGACCACAATTTTTCAGTCATTTCTCTGCAGTTTGACAAACAAAATCTTAGTTTACTACTATTCCATCATCCTCCCATCTTCTGGACAAATCATCCTACCACCCCCAATACTGTGCCGCTCTTCTCCCCAATACTATATTGCAGAAACAGATAAACCCCCTGATAATAGTAGTACTATGTAGATAGTACCCTTCAATAATTATTGGCACACAGTGCCCTAAAATAACTGCACCTAGCAAATAGTGCCCCTGACACTAATAGTGTAAACATAACGTCCCCCAAAAATAATTGTGGTAAGCTGATACTGTGCCAAGGTTCCCACACAGTAATAGTGCTCCCAAAAGTCCCACCAATAGGAATAATTCTCTGCTAGAGCATACATGGTAGTAATAGTGCTCCTACAGTGCCCCCAACATGTCCCCACTGTGCTCCAAAAGTAATAATGCTCCCAAAGTGCCCATACAAGTAATCATCTTCCACATAGACAACCAGTAGTAATAAAGCCCATCATAATGCCCCCAGTAGTAACAATTCTCCTTATAAAGTGCCAGTGTAAAAAATACCCCCTTTTAATGCCCCCAGTTGAGCTATTGTCCACATAGTGCCCCCATAATGTGCCAGTATAAAATACCACCATATAGTGCCCCCAGTAAATGCCCCATAATGCTCCTCTCCCCCTTCTTCCTAGTGCCCTCCATAATGTACCAGTATAAAATGTCCCATATATAGTGCCCCAGTAGATGCAAGTGTCTCCCATAATTTGCAAGTATAAAATACCCCTTCTTAGTGCCCCCCCATAGATGAGCCCATAGTACTCCTCTCTCCTCTTTCCCATAGTACCCACCATAACGTGCCCCAGTATAAAATACTCCTATACAGAGCCCCCCATGTAAAATACCCCTTCTTTGTGGCCTCAATAGAAGCCCCCCATAGTGTTCCTTTCCACCCTTCCGCATATAAAATACTCCTTCTTTGTGGCCTCAGTAAATGCCCCCATAGTGCCCCCAATAATGTGCTAGTAAATGCCACCTAATAATGTGCCAGGAAAAAGTGCCACCAATAATGTGCCAATAAGAAGTGCCCCCATAGATGCCCCCACAGTGCCCCACAATAATGTGCCAGTAAGATGTGCCCCCATAGATGCCACCCAATTATGTGCCAGTAGCAATTGCCTCATAGATGCCCCAATCATGTGCCAGTAACAAGTTCCCCATAGATGCCCCCCAATCATGTGCCAGTAACACGTGCCCCCATAGATGCCCCCCAATCATATGCCAATAACAAGTGCCACCATAGATGCCCCCAAATCATGTGCCAGTAACAAGTACCCCCCATAGATGCCCCCCAATCATGTGCCAGTAACAAGTACTTCCATAAATGCCTCCCAATCATGTGCCAGTAACAAGTGCCCCCATAGATGCCCCCCAATCATATGCCAATAACAAGTGCCCCAATAGATGCCCCCCAATCATGTGCCAGTAACAGGTGCCCCCATAGATGCCCCCCAATCATGTGCCAGTAGTAGTACCATATAAAAAAAATAAACACTTATACTTACCTCCATCAGGTTGGCAGTGATGTGATGCAGGCCTCTTCCGGCCTGTGTCCCGCTCTGTGAGGCTCAATTGCGCCGCCTGCTCCTGCCTCTGATAGGCTGCCCTGCCGCAGCACTTCCATTTGTATCGCTGTCCAGAGGACTGCGATACATATGACTATGGAGATGAGTGCTTCCACAATGGAAGCGCTCATCTCCCTGTGCCCTGTCACCGCTCCCCACGTCACCAGTGGCCAGCGGGGCTCAAGAGGCAGCTGCCTTGGGCCCCTCAGGAGCAACTGGGCCCAGGGCAGCCGCCCCTTTTGCCCCACGTTAAAGATGGCCCTGGATACAGGAGTAAGTACTTAGATACAGGAGTAGAGCAGCAAATAAAATCTTCACCCAGGATGAAAGAAAGCTTAACCATGACTTGTGATTTAGGCTGGGTTCACACTTGAGCGTTTTACAGCGCATTCAAACGCGCTGTAAAACGCTCAACACATGAAAACCAATGCATCCCTATGGCCCTGGTTCTCACTTGAGCGTTTTACAGCGCGTTTGAACACGCTGTAAAACGCTCAGCACATGAAAACCAATGCCTCCCTATGGCCCTGGTTCTCACTTGAGCGTTTTACAGCGCGTTTGAACGCGCTGAAAAATGCCCTACGCTCAAAAAAGTTCTTGAGCTTATTTGGGGCGTTTTGTCGTGCGTTTGCGCCCATAGGATTGCATAGGAACGCGAAAATATGTTCTTTTGAGCGTTTGTGACCAGAAAAACGCGCGTCCGAACGCACGTTTGGCACATAGCAACAGGCAATAAAAGGCCACACCCTAGTGATAGGCAAATGTCTAGCCTGACCAAGATGGAGGAAACAGGCTGTGATAGTGAGACACTGATCAGGCTTGTGCAGGCAAAACGCTGCCTGTATGACATCCAAGATGCAAAATACAAAAACAGGAGAAGCAGGCAGTAGGCATGGGAGGACATTGGACAAAACATCTGGCCACAGTGGAAGAGATTATCCAAAACAGTGCAAGAAGCCAAAGGTATTGACATGTGTGTTCTGAGTGTAAAAAAACAAACTCCTTGTGTGCACTGGTGTAAAAACGATATGTAATAGTCCAGCCCAACTCTACCTGCTGGCCTTAAGCTGTTGTCAAACTACAACTCCCAATATGCTGTGCTGTATTTTCCTAGCTGTAGCCTGTCCAGGCATGCATGGAGTTGGAGTTTTGCTACAGCTGGAGGGCCGCAGCTTCACCATCCCTGTTCTAGTATATGGCCAGTCAATGGTTCCCCGTCACCCACATTCTGGCACAATGTAGTGGGCCAGTATGCTCAATTTGCACTTGTTCCAATCTGGAAATGTATTTTAAATTCAAATGTTGGCCTACATTTGTGGTGCGGATTTGTGTTCTAAAGTTGATATGGATATTGTCTACGTTGAAACATTATTGTGCTTGTGGGCTATTGCAGCACTGGCACATTATAGGTGATTGTATGTCTACAGTACCAGTATTGGGCACATAAATGGGACCATTAATTCCGCCCACATTGTTTCCCTTGTTAATGGACGAGTATTGGTGGGCACTATTGGGGCTTCTACAAGAGGCACGATATAGGTGAAAAAACGGCATTGCACAAATTCACTCTTCAAATCTTTTAATTCAGCCATTACAATAAACAAAGAAAATTGAATATCAAAAGTTAAAGAAACAATCTTTGCAGCTGAAAAAGACAAAATAATATAAATTTATATGGCTTGCTTTTGCCAAGGTAACTCCCCCTGTGGTGACATAAAATATGCAGTGAAGTGGTCCCGAATGGCGGCACCATGTGTGGTCCCACGAACACCGCTGCAAATCTGATTCCCCATGGAATGGCTCAAAGAATCCTCAAAATTGAAGCCATCCCTTTCTCTGGCAAAAGAGCACATGCTGCCTTCACAGCCGAGATGGCGGTCTCCAATTTTAGATGTATGGGTGAGTGCAGAACTCGCCATTTGTTGGCTAATATGCCGAATGCGCATTCCACCACCCTGCATGCTCTTGTCAGGCGATAATTAAAAACACGTTGCGCAATGGAGAGACTACGGCTGGAGTATGGCCTCATAAGATGCTCACCTAGAGCAAATGCCTCGTCACCAACAAAAACAAATGGCATAGACGGATAAGTGGTGCCAGGCAGTGTGGTGTTCCCGGGAAGGTCAAGGGCATTAGTACTGAGCTTTTGACCAAAGTCAGAATGCCCAAAAACAGCAGAGTCAGAGCTGCTGCCATAGGAACCCACATCGATGTAACGGAAACAATAGTTAGCATCACATACCGCAAAAAGAACAACAGAAAAGTATTTTTTATAATTATAGAACTGACTGCCACTCCTCATTGGCTTCAGAACGCGGATGTGTTTTCCGTCAATTGCTCCTACACAGTTCGGGAAATTGCAGTTTTTTTTTAAAAGTATGCGCAATTTTCAGCCACTCCTCCTTGTTTGATTGGGCCATCACATCAGCATGAAGGACCTGCCAAATGGCGCTGCAGGTTTGCTTCACGATCACACTGGCTGTGGATTTCCCGATCTGGAAGGTGTAGTGAAAACTGATCAAAGATTGGCCTGTAGCTAAATAGCTGGAAAAAAATGTGAGAAAATAAAGATAAAAATTAATGGATGTTTTTTTATTTTTTATTATAGTAAACTTACTAAAAAGCAAGTGGAAGAGCCTCAAAGATGCCTTCATTCGTCATCGGCGCAAAGAGAGGGAACAGAGGAGCGGAGCTTCGCCAAGTGCACGGTCCAGCTATGTCCATGTGGAGGAAATGGCCTTTCTAATACCATGCACTGAAATGCGTAGGTGAGTCCAGGGCATACACATGCAGGAGAGGGTGTGGTATGACATGCATTCACTTTCATATCTTGCACATACTTATGTATATTTTCATGTTCACAGCACCAATAGTAGCTGGTCGAAAAGTCAACAGCAGGAGGAGGAAGAGGAGGAGGTCACCAGGGACAGTGAGGCCTGTGCGTCTACGGGGCCACTAAGTCCTCCTCCACCCGATCCCACCCCTCCATTCCAAACCTCCACACAGCCTGCCCCACCTGTCGTGGAAACCGAAAACATTCTGACTCACCGTCCAAAAAGAAAAAGAACAGATCGCTAAGAGGACCGGCTAATTGCATGCCTGGATGCACTTGCCCATCCAGCACCCAAACTCTCTAGTGATGCCCTTTTCTTACTAAGTTTGGAGGAAAAAATGCTGCAAGTTCTCAGAAGTCGCATAACTGAAGCGAAGGACCCTAGACAGCTTCATTCCACATTATGACATCACACAGCCCAACAATGCACCACCACATCCACCACCACATCCACCACCACATCCACCACCACATCCACCACAACATCCACCACAACATCCACCAACCACTCACACATACACATCACAAACATACCCACAAACTAACATACCACACCCTCACGACACATGGCACACACAACCACAATCATCATACAGCTATCCCTCCACCAGCATGGGCAACAACACCTCCACCACTACTCAAATGCAACCTGCCCATCAATCAGGCGGAATGAGAGAGGCCATGCGGGATCCAGAGCCACATTTTGCATTCCCACAATACCAAAACCTTTGAGAAATACCATACATAATTTGGTGCATCAGGGGTGTTCGACCTTCATTGTTAATATCTGAAAATTACCTAATAATTTAAAGTTAAAAAGTACGATAGTTATGTTGATTTTGTTAAACACAGTTTGCGCATTTTTGGGGGAACTGTAAGATGTTATTACTTTTCCCAAAAATAAAAACATTTGCAAACTTTTTTGAACTCTTATTTCGAAGTGAGTGTTTCCGTATGAAAAAATGTGGGTAAACTATGTATGTATGGTATCTATATGCCAAATTTAAAAAGCATACACATCCAATAACCCCCCCCCCCCCGCAAAAACACTGAAACGTCACAACCACCAGTAGAAAATAACAAAGGCCACACTAATATCCAGTCACCACACAATGCAAATGCTTTATAAGGCCACAATTTGTCACGGAAGGTGTACAGGAAACAAGACAACAAAAAATGAATATACGACTCACTGGATCCAAAACTAAGGAACAAAAAGGGAGACCCCTGCATCAGAACTGGCACTCTCCCTGACTGCTCAGCCTATGCGAAAATCCCAATGGTAGATGATTGCATATCCTCGTACCACGACTGTATAACACCTGAACACCCTATAATAATGAGGGGACACGACCACCGGCTCCCTACACTAGATACGGAGGGAGTCAGGGTCACCTGGGATCCAGCAAACAGAAAATCACAAATAAATGCACAACACTTATCTTGTAGAAGACTGGGAAGTAGGATCAGCATGCACACACACTCCAGGAAGAACTATAAACCGCACACTAATGCACTATGGAGAGGAATTTAAAGGGATACAATCAGTACAACTACATGACAGCTGATAGAGGCTAACGAGATGAGGAACTGAAAGCAAAACAAAGGAAGCTCAAGGATGAGGTTCTGAAAGGCATCTGTCAGAGCTTCTCAGCTGTCTGGTGGTGACAGTACCCCTCCTTCTACGAGTGGACTCCGGACACTCAGAGCCCACCTTCTCAGGATGAGACCTATGGAAAGCCCTGATGTGACGAGTGGCCTTAATGTCCGTCACTGGGACCCACATCCTCTCCTCAGGACCATAACCCTCTCAATGAACGAGGTACTGGAGAGAACCGCAGACAACACGAGAATCCACAATCCTAGAGACCTGAAATTCAAGATTACCATCAACCATAATCGGAGGAGGAGGCAAAGACGAGGGTACAATGGGTTGGACATAAGGTTTTAATAAGGACTTATGAAAAACATTATGGATCTTCCAAGTCTGAGGAAGATCAAGACGGTAGGCAACAGGATTGATGACAGACAAGATTTTGTAAGGCCCAATAAACTTAGGACCCAACTTCCAGGAGGGAACCTTCAATTTGATATTCTTAGTAGACAACCACACCAGATCACCAACATTCAGGTCCGGACCAGGCACACGTCTCTTATCCGCCACACGCTTATATCTCTCACTCATGCTCTTTAGATTATCCTGAATCTTTTGCCAAATAGATGACAAAGACGAGGAGAATCTGTCCTCATCAGGTAAACCAGAAGACCCTCTCCCGAGAATGTCCCAAACTGCGGATGAAACCCATATGCACCAAAAAATTGTGACTTATCAGAGGACTTCTGACGACGGTTATTTAAAGCAAACACAGCAAGGGACAAAAATCCTTATTCTCCTTATTCTCCGCCATAAAATGTCTCCAGATTCTGATTGACGCACTCTGTCTGGCCATTCGACTGCGGGTGGAAAGCAGAAGAGAATGACAACCGAACCCCCAAGCGAGAACAGAAAGCCTTCCAGAATCTGGAAACAAACTGCGTGCCCCTATCAGAGACTATGTCTGAAGGAATACCATGCACTTTGACAATGTGATCAATAAATGCCTGCGCCAGCGTCTTAGCATTGGGCAAGCAAGGATCACAGTCTTCCCCGAGGAACGAGGCAGGTCCGTTATGAAGTCCATGGACAGATGTGTCCAAGGACGGGAAGGAATGGGTAAGGGAAGGAGAGGACCTGATGGCCGTGAATGAGGGACTTTGGCACGAGCGCAGGTCTCGCAGGCTGCCACAAAACCCTCAACCGACTTACGAAGCGCAGGCCACCAAAATCTCCGAGCGATGAGATCCACTGTGGCTCTTTCCCCCGGGTGCCCAGCAAGGACCGTATCATGGTGCTCCTTAAAAATCTAGTGTCTTAAAGCGAAAGGCACAAACAACCTCCCAGGAGGACAAAGATCAGGAGCCTCTGACTGGGCTACCTGCACCTCTGCCTCCAATTCAGGATAAAGAGCAGAGACCACCACACCTTCAGCCAAAATAGAACCAGGGTCTTCAAAATTCCCACCTCCCGGAAAACAACGCAACAGGGCATCTGCCTTCACATTCTTCACCCCAGGGCGGAACGTGACAACAAAATTAAACCTTGAAAAGAACAAAGACCATCTGGCCTGTCTCGGGTTCAGACGCTTGGCTGACGCCAAGTAGGCCTGATTTTTATGGTTAGTAAACACGGTAATAGGGTGTCTGGCTCCCTCTAACCAATGGCGCCATTCCTCAAAAGCCAACTTGATGGCCAACAACTCCCTATCTCCCACATCGTAATTTCTCTCTGCGGAAGAGAGTTTCTTCGAGAAAAAGGCACACGGTCGCCATTTGGCAGGAGAGGAACCCTGAGACAATACCGCACCCACACCCACCTCAGAAGCATCAACCTCAACTATAAATGGTAGAGAAATATCAGGTTGTACCAAGATGGGAGCGGAAGCAAAACTCTCCTTGATATTAGAAAAGGCCTTACGCGCCTCTACCGACCAGGAAGAAAAATCTACCCCCTTTCTGGTCATATCAGTGAGTGGTTTAACAACAGAGGAATAATTCAAAATAAACTTCCTGTAATAATTGGCAAAGCCCAAAAAACGCATCAGCGCCTTCTGATTCTCAGGAAACTCCCACTCAAGCACAGCGCGGACCTTCTCGGGGTCCATGCAAAAACCAGAAGCGGAGAGAAGAAACCCCAGAAATTGAATTTCTGCAACCGCAAACACACATTTTTCCAGTTTTGCGTACAATTTATTCTCCCGCAGGATGAGCAAGACCTGACGTAAGTGTTCCTTATGAGTTTTGAAATCAGGAGAAAAAATCAAAATGTCATCCAAATACACTAATACAAATTTCCCCATTAAATGATAAAAAATGCTGTTCACAAAATGCTGAAAAACGGCTGGAGCATTCATCAAACCAAAAGGCATAACCAAATTCTCAAAATGGCCCCCAGGGGTATTGAAGGCTGTCTTCCATTCGTCTCCTTCTCTGACCCTGACCAGGTTGTATGCCCCTCTTAGATCTAATTTTGAAAAAAACTTTAGCCCCAACAATCTGGTTAAACAGGTCCGGGATCAGAGGAAGCAGATAAGGGTCACGAATTGTGATACTGTTCAGCTCCCTGAAATCCAGACAAGGTCTTAAAGAACCATCTTTTTTCTTAACAAAGAAAAAAACAGCGGCAACAGGTGACTTCGAGGGTCGTATGTGTCCTTTTCTCAGACTCTCAGAGATATAAGCACGCATAGCGACCCTTTCAGGTTGGGAGAGATTGTATAAATGAGATTTAGGCAGCTTGGCGCCTGGGATGAGATTAATAGGGCAATCGTACTCCCTGTGCGGGGGCAAATCCTGAACTCCACTCTCAGAGAAGACATCCGAAAATTCAGAGAGAAAGGATGGTACAGTCTTAGTAGAAACCTCAGAAACAGATGTTGTGAGGCAATTCTCTCTGCAAAAGTCACTCCAACCATTTATTTGCCTCGCTTGTCAATCAATGGTGGGTTTATGTTTAGTGAGCCAGGGTAGCCCCAACACTAGAGGAGTAGGCAATCCGCTAAGGACGAAACATGACACATCCTCAACATGAGCATCACTCACAATTAAACGGATATTGTGTACTATGCCCTTTAATGATTTCTGAGAAAGTGGAGCGGAATCAATAGCAAAAACAGGAATATCCTTTCCCAAAGTGCATACCTGGAAACCATGAGTTATCGCAAATTGATTATCAATAAGATTGACAGCTGCTCCACTATCTACAAAAATCTCACAAAAAAATGTTCTTGCTCTCTAGCACCACACTGGCAGGCAGGACAAAACGGGAACTACAAGCAAACGGAAAACCTTAAATTTCCGCCTCAACCCTGCCAATGGTAACAGATGGAACATTTTTAAAGGATTTTTTCCTTTTTGTTTCTTTATTACTCCCAAAAAACTGCCTGAATCTCCTAGAGGGACAAACATTTGCCAAATGATTTATACCTCCACAACAAAAACAAACCTTCCCATGCGGGCTGAATCTTCTATTGTCAGAGGCAATCAACCCCAGCTGCATGGGCTCCTGCTCAGAAGGGGTTGACAGCGACTGAGACCCCTGCGCACTGAATGAGATTACTGCACTGTCCTGGGATTGAGTATGACAGGAAGGAGTGATCTCTCCTCTCTCTCTAAGACGCCTGTCAATGCGAACGGCCCGAGACATGGCAGAGTCCAAGGAGGTAGGCCTCTCATGAAAGGCAAATGCAACCGGTCACTAGAAACTGAGAAAGAGTCTTACGGAGATCAGCTATCTCCAATGAAAGACCCTGGAAGCGTTCAGTCAAAAGTGAAACCGGATCCATGCTTGAGACGGTTTAGGCGGTTTATAATGTCACGGAAGGTGTACAGGAAACAAGACAACACAAAATGAATATACGACTCACTGGATCCAAAACTAAGGAACAAAAAGGGAGACCCCTGCATCAGACCTGGCACTCTCCCTGACTGCTCAGCCTATGCGAAAATCCTAATGGTAGATGATCACATATCCACGTACCTCGACTGTATAACACCTGAACACCCTATAATAATGAGGGGACACGACCACCGGCTCCCTACACTAGATACGGAGGGAGTCAGGGTCACATGGGATCCAGCAAACAGAAAATCACAAATGAATGCACAACACTTATCTTGTAGAAGACTGGGAAGTAGGATCAGCATGCACACACACTCCAGGAAGAACTATAAACCGCACACTAATGCACTATGGGGAGGAATTTAAAGGGATGCAATCAGTACAACTACATGACAGCTGATAGAGGCTAACGAGATGAGGAACTGAAAGCAAAACAAAGGAAGCTCAAGGAGGAGGTTCTGAAAGGCATCTGTCAGAGCTTCTCAGATGTCTGGTGGTGACACAATTAGAGTCTACTTACCGCAAAGTAATAATCAGTCTTTCCGCTGGTGGTATACTGTCCCGCATGAAGGTGTCCTGACATTGTAAACGGGTGCCCAACAACCCCAGGAGCTCATCAAAGCTGTTGAAAATGAAAATGGTGAGGGTTAACAATACCAAAAAACTAAAACTTGTACCTTCACAATTGGAACACCGCTACTATAACTATTGTATATGTACAAACCTGGTGATGGACATCCGCGTATAGGAAAAAAAATTGTCTTCATGGGCCCGGAGGGTCTCGTATAGTGCCCAGAACTGTCCCCTTTCCTGTTGATTGGCAATGACAGGATGGACCCAGAAGCGTCGCCTGCTCTCTCTCCTTCGCCGCAAACGTCGGAGAAGGATTGCTGCCACAATTGCCGCAATTTGTCGCCTTCTGGAGAATTCCATGACTGCAAACAATCCACTCTCCCAACACACATGAAATTTCTCACCTCCATTTCTCTCTCATTAGACACCTTTCATATAGAAAGGGCTGTATTTTCATTGGACAACACTGCTGTCAATCAAACAAACGCGCGTAATACGCGCATTGACTATGAACAAAAACGCGCACAAAAACGCGCATAAAACGCACAACAATACGCTCAGGTCTGAACCCAGCCTAAGCTTCCTTGCACAGATAAATTCTAAACTAGTTGAGGTTCTGGTAAGGTCTCATGTGCATGATCGTATCAATTTTTTGGTCCATGAATCGCGGATCATCAAAATACAGATGCAGTGCATCTGTCATCCGCAATTGTTTGTGAACCCATTGGGCCAGATTTATCATGACTCTGACAGCTCACTCCACTTTAACATATGGCTAAAGTCAGTTTTAGCCAAGTCAGATTTATGATCGGCCCTTTAAGACTTTAATAAATGTGGTTTGACGGTAGCAGTTTATCCGTCAGTAAGCAGCTTTACAAAAGTCGCACATCTTTACGAAAAAGTTGCACGTTTTTATGAAAAAGTCACATGTTCTATTAAAAAGTCTCATAAGATAAGCATGGTCCTCACTGGAGTGAAATTGCGACTTTTTTGCGACTTTTTAAATAGTCCCAATAGTAAATCTGTCTAAAGATTAATTTACATAAGAAAACACGCCCACTTTCAGAAAAGTAGCGAGCATAGTGCAGAGTAGAAAAAAGTCGCTAATGTGTGCGCAGTTTTAGCGTTTGGGACTTTTTTGGGGACTTTTTCACTCCATTATTCTGACCTGAGCTAATGATAAATCTGGCCCATTGACTTTAATGTGTTTGTGGTCTGCATTTTGCACACAGATTCTATCTTTTCGCACATGGATGAACATGCAAAAACATATAAACATGTCCTATGCTTTCAGACAAAATGCGGACCACAGGACCCATTGACGTCAATGGGTCTGCAAAAAATGTGGCTGCTACCGGAGTGCAAAAAATATATAGGGCCGTGTGCATGAGGCCTTAGGCTCATGTTTCAGAGATGGAACTAAAGATATTAACTAATTGTGTCTGACTTTTCTCTGGCTAGGAACTACTTCCTAAGTAGCCACAAATGTAGTGTTTGCTCATTGAGAGACACTGTGTTTTTTAAACCCACAACAATGAGAAAGAACCTTGAAGTTTGTTAATCATGCACCGATTTTAATGCACGTCACCTTCCTTAGAGACACTTGCATTGTATAGTAGCATGTTAGAGCACAACTGTTCATCAGTGTTTTTCTTTCTTCCATGCACAGAACTACATTTCATCTGGTAATAATCTTTTGCTCAAGTTTAAGCTCAAGCAAATTGCAGGTCACTTTTGGGTCATATTTCAACAAGTGGAGTGAAATAAAAGTACAAATTTACTGTGTCACTTCCAAGAACCCCTACAACACTTTCATCTTTTGAAGTAGAAATACTAAGAAATTGTCGTTTATACAGCTTCTTGTGATCAATTTTGCGGCAATAATGTTATTACATAATCTCTGTGTATAATCCTAGACATGAATATAAGAATGAGTTACATGGCAATAGTTTTCTTTAAAAAGACATGAAAACTAAAATAAGTAGAATTGGGCAAATTTATCAATCTACTAACTTTGTGGAAATACCTTGAATATGGCATTTGTGCCAAATGCCCTATTCGTAATGCTCCGGAACTACTTCTTCTGACACATATGAATGCATAACACACAGGCTCAGTCTGGCCCACAGGAGCACAGGTGAATCGCCCGGAGGGCCTCTGAGCAAGGAGGGCCCTTAGTCTCCCACCCCTTGTATAAGTGGCACATAACACAGTAGCCTTGCTGCACTAAATACATACAGTGCTGCCCATAATTAATCATACCCCTGGCAAATTTTTACTTAAAGCAAGTAATTTTTTGACGGGAAATGACATAGGTGTCTCCCAAAAGATAATAAGACGATGTACAAGAGGCATTATTGTGAAAAAAAACCAATTTCTCAGCTTTTATTTGCATTTGAGCAAAAAATACAAGATGTTTTGCACTGTGGAAAATCTCAGAAGAAGCCAAAAGTGACACCTGTGCTGGCCAGGAGGATAGTTAGAGAGGTGAAAAAGAATCCAAGGATCACCACCAAGGCCATCCTGGTGAATCTGGGCTCTGTTGGTGGCAATGTCTCAAGGCAGACAATCCAACGGACACTGCACAATGCAGACCAAGGAGGACGCCACTTCTCCAGATAAGGCACACAAAAGCTTGCTTGGCCTTTGCAAAAGCTGATCTGGACAAAGAAGAAGGCTTCTGGTCTTCTGTGTTATGGTCAGATGAAACAAAAATGTAATTGTTTGGTCACAATGATGTTTCCTTCATTTGGCGTAAAAAAGGAGAAGCCTTCAACCCAAAGAACACCATCCCCACTGTCAAACATGGTGGTGGGAACCTAATGCTTTGGGGGTGTTTTTCAGCCAATGGACCAGGGAACCTAATCACAGTAAACGGCACCATAAAAAAAGAGCAATACATGAGGATTCTCAATGACAACATCAGGCAGTCTGCAGAGAAACTTGGCCTTGGGCACCAGTGGACATTTCAGCATGACAATGATCCAAAACACACAGCAAAAGTGGCGAAGAAATGGTTAGCAGACAACAACATTAACGTTTTGGAGTGGCCCAGCCAGGGTCCAGACTTGAATCCAATTGAGAATCTGTGGAGGGAGCTAAAGATCAGGGTGATGGCAAGAAGACCCTCCAACCTGAAAGATTTGGAGCTCATTGCTAAAGATCAATGGGCAAAAATACCTGTGGATACATGCAAAAAGCTGGTCTGGAATTATAGGAAGCGTTTGATTGCTGTAATAGCCAATAAAGGCTTTTCTATTGATTATTGAGAAGGGTATGAATAATTTTGGACTGGACACTTTTTGCTCAAATGTAAATAAAAGCTGAGAAATGTTTTTTTTCCACAATAATGCCTCTTTAACATGTTTAACATTAAATAATATAGAATTATTGATATGTCTTTAAGACTACTTCGATAAGCCCTTCACTATCTCAACCAGCGGTACCAACTCCAAGCAAAATCCATTTTTACTAATGTTTTAGATGGGAAATTTAGGTAATCTAAGTCCCATCCCAGGAATTACCTAACCTCATCAAGGAATGCCTACCTATGGACATTACTGTTAGCCCCACCCATTTTCAGCCTTAGACAGCCTGAATTTGCTGGGACTGTTTCTGAAAATCAGGAACAGTCCCTGCAAATTCGGGCCAGTTGACAACTATGAAAATATTGAACTGTCTTTAAATTAAAGAGGTCATTATAATGTCTCCAGCGTAAGCACAACAGTCTTGAAAACACCACTTTAAACATTTTCCATCCTACAATACTTTTAACACGCCAGTTTAAAATTTAAATGATGTCTAACATATCAAAATGCTCTCATTGTAGATTAAATAAACAGTTCACTAATGGTACTTTTGGTTCCATTGTCTTGGGCAGCGATTCTCAAAAAGAGAACTTTGAAACAGTAAATTAATGAGCTTGTGTCACGTGTCAGAGGCCCAAGGCAGACCTCCAGGACATCTTGCAAACAGGACACAGGCAATATTCAGACCAGGGACCAACAGAGTAATTTATTACACATGTAATAAAAGCACATGACAGTAAAGCAGGTTAGGCAATAGTGGTAGCACTACCACAGAACCAAGTGCACCGGCAGACCAGAGGCATAACCGAGAGGGCAGAGAGCCAGTGAGCCCCATTCTTCACAGAGCCCCTTGTGGTGGGGATTAACTGGTCCGAGGGCTCACTGGTTGCACCTCCAGGAAGGTCCCGGTACACTTGACTTCTACCTGCAGGAACCACACAGGTGCAAGCACCAGCGGAACAGACAACAGAACTGGAACCCAAGCAAACACTGGACATGGATGCAACAACAAGACAAACGCGAACCAGCACTGAAGCAGATGCCTGGACCACAAGGGGAATGGAGCATGGCTGTCACAGGCAGAGCTGCACACAGACAAGAGGTTCTCCATCCGGAGAACCCAGGGACCCTCTCACGAAAGCAGGACAAACACAGAAACAGACTAGATCAGAAGCAGTTTAGCACTGCCAGGCTATCAGACGCAGTTAGAGCACTGCTAGGCTAGAAATGGAACAGAGTGAATCCAGGCAGAGAACAGGTACTGAAGAACAGGCAAGGCATGGACAAGGATAACAACATCAACATCATCACAGGACAGGTACAGAAGATCAGACAAGGCAACAACAACACCAATGCATTACCAGGCAACACCACAAACAAGGGCAGATGGAAAAATCCCATGGGTCAGCAGCAAAGGGCTACACCCAGTAATGCACTGGACAGACAGAACCTCCTGGGTGAGCAGCAGGGTGCTACACCCAGCAAGACATAAGATAGACTGACCCCAAGCCTCACACCTCACAGATGGATATATCTGCAAAAATGAGGGCACCTGAAAAGCCACACCCAGGAGCAGATCAGGGAATGTTAACCCCATCAGAACCAAACAGGGAGAGGAGCCTGCATGAACAAAGAAGAGAACACTGGCAACTGCCCAAAGCAACCAGCATACAGGAAGTCTACCGCAGCAAGTACACAAGAGCACAAATAACCTGTGACACAAACAGAAATGCATCCATACTAAGGCCATGTTCACACACAAGGCCACAGCCAGCACGCATCACAGGACAAGCATACATGGGGATACCCACAGCCAGTACACAAAGCGCATGCAGCCAGCCTACACGGCACCAGAGACAGGAGCCACAGAGATGCAGACATGGAAGCCACAAACACAGGCCACAGTTCACACACACCTCAGCCAGCATGCAGTCCCAAGCAAACAGCATACACGGGAGACAGCCTGCAGCCAGTACACGAGGGAGCCGGCAGCCAGCCTACACGGCACCAGAGACAGGAACTGCACAGAGAAGCAGACGCGGGGAGTGCAAACATTCACAGGCAGCAGTTCACGCAAAACACAGCAGCCAGCACGCAGCCCCAAGCAACCAGCATATACAGGTGTCAGCCTGTATCCAGTATGTGAGAGGGCATGCAGCCAGCCACAACTGTCACAGTGAACCCCACTGTGACAGCTTGCAAGTGCCCAGGGGAATTTTACATTGCCGGAAGCGCCTAAGCCCCCAGCACTAGTCATTGATAACTCCTCTCTGTTTTGCTGTAAACCAGCCCAGTATCCTCCTTACGTCACTGTCTAAGTTCCCTGAAATCCTGTGCTTGGGAACGACATCACTGGGCCCAGGCATGCTCAGTAACATGCCCACTGTGGGCTGCTGCTTCAATGAATGAACTGAAAATGCTTAATTAATGCCGCCATGATGCCATGCGTCCGTTTATTGGAGCAGCTGTCCACAGTGGGTATTGTACAGCTCGGGCCAAGTGGTGATGTGCACAGATGCAGGATTTCAGGAGCTGAGACAGTGACATAACAGAGATTTAAGGGGCTGGACACTTTTAGGTGAAATTTATAATGAGGTGAAATGAAATTAGGTGAAGTGTATAATGACACAGAAAATGTAAAAACACTTTTGGGGTGATATATCAAACTAGTGTAAAGTGGAAATGGCTTAGTTGCCCATAATAACCAATCAGATTCCGCTTTTCATTTTCCAAAGGAGCTATGAAAAATGAAAGATGGAATCTTATTGGTTGCTATGGGCAACTGAGCCACTTCTACTTTACACCAGTTTGATAAATTACCCCATATTCCTTACCACAACTCATAAGCTAAAATACCCCTGGTCCATGGGTAAACGCTGAATGGACAAGTCTATAGTCCTCAAGATACAGGGATCAGAAACTCTTGTAACACTTTTACTTTCAGAGCGGCTGTGAGTTGAGACATTTTTGGTGCTTCTTATGGCAGTACATATCAGGGAAGGAAGTTATACAAATGAGCTCTTAACACCTTAAGGACCTTGCCATTTTTCACCTTAAGCACCAGGACATTTTTTGGAAACTTGACATGTGTCACTTTATGTGGTGAATGGTGATAACTTCGGAATGCTTTTACCAAGCCATTCTGAGATTGTTTTGTCACGACACATTGTACTTCATGATAGTGAAAAAATTTTGTTGATATAATTCACCTTTACAGGGAGTGCAGAATTATTAGGCAAATTAGTATTTTGACCACATCATCCTCTTTATGCATGTTGTCTTACTCCAAGCTGTATAGGCTCGAAAGCCTACTACCAATTAAGCATATTAGGTGATGTGCATCTCTGTAATGAGAAGGGGTGTGGTCTAATGACATCAACACCCTATATCAGGTGTGCATAATTATTAGGCAACTTCCTTTCCTTTGGCAAAATGGGTCAAAAGAAGGACTTGACAGGCTCAGAAAAGTCAAAAATAGTGAGATATCTTGCAGAGGGATGCAGCACTCTTAAAATTGCAAAGCTTCTGAAGCATGATCATCGAACAATCAAGCGTTTCATTCAAAATAGTCAACAGGGTCGCAAGAAGCGTGTGGAAAAACCAAGGCGCAAAATAATTGCCCATGAACTGAGAAAAGTCAAGCGTGCAGCTGCCAAGATGCCACTTGCCACCAGTTTGGCCATATTTCAGAGCTGCAACATCACTGGAGTGCCCAAAAGCACAAGGTGTGCAATACTCAGAGACATGGCCAAGGTAAAAAAGGCTGAAAGACGACCACCACTGAACAAGACACACAAGCTGAAACGTCAAGACTGGGCCAAGAAATATCTCAAGACTGATTTTTCTAAGGTTTTATGGACTGATGAAATGAGAGTGAGTCTTGATGGGCCAGATGGATGGGCCCGTGGCTGGATTGGTAAAGGGCAGAGAGCTCCAGTCCGACTCAGACGCCAGCAAGGTGGAGGTGGAGTACTGGTTTGGGCTGGTATCATCAAAGATGAGCTTGTGGGGCCTTTTTGGGTTGAGGATGGAGTCAAGCTCAACTCCCAGTCCTACTGCCAGTTTCTGGAAGACACCTTCTTCAAGCAGTGGTACAGGAAGAAGTCTGCATCCTTCAAGAAAAACATGATTTTCATGCAGGACAATGCTCCATCACACGCATCCAAGTACTCCACAGTGTGGCTGGCAAGAAAGGGTATAAAAGAAGAAAATCTAATGACATGGCCTCCTTGTTCACCTGATCTGAACCCCATTGAGAACCTGTGGTCCATCATCAAATGTGAGATTTACAAGGAGGGAAAACAGTACACCTCTCTGAACAGTGTCTGGGAGGCTGTGGTTGCTGCTGCACGCAATGTTGATGGTGAACAGATCAAAACACTGACAGAATCCATGGATGGCAGGCTTTTGAGTGTCCTTGCAAAGAAAGGTGGCTATATTGGTCACTGATTTGTTTTTGTTTTGTTTTTGAATGTCAGAATGTATATTTGTGAATGTTGAGATGTTATATTGGTTTCACTGGTAAAAATAAATAATTGAAATGGGTATATATTTGTTTTTTGTTAAGTTGCCTAATAATTATGTACAGTAATAGTCACCTGCACACACAGATATCCCCCTAAAATAGCTAAAACTAAAAACAAACTAAAAACTACTTCCAAAAATATTCAGCTTTGATATTAATGGGTTTTTTGGGTTCATTGAGAACATGGTTGTTGTTCAATAATAAAATGAATCCTCAAAAATACAACTTGCCTAATAATTCTGCACTCCCTGTATTTCTTTTTTTTTTAAATCCTAAGTTTACCCAAAATTTGGAAAAATTACCAATTTTCAAAATTTTAATTTCTCTGCTTTTAAGGCAGATAGTGATACATCATAAGAGAGTTATTAACTTACATTCCCCATATGTCCACTTTCATGTTTGCATCATTTTGTAAATGCTATTTCATTTTTTAGGATCTTATAAAGGCTTAGAATTTTAGAAGCAAATGTTAAAATTTTTAAGAAAATTTCCAAAACCGACTTTGTTAAGGACCACTTCAATTCACTTTGTGGGGTTTACATAGCGGAAAACACCCATAAATGACCCCATTGTAGAAACTACACCCCTCAAGTTATTCAAAACTGATTTTACCTTTTTTAACCCTTTAGGCTGAATTCACACGTCTGTGGAACACGGTCTGCGAGATACCGGATTGGCATCCTGCTTAGTGTGGGAGTGTACAGTGTCATTGGTTGCTATGATGCCGTGCACTTTGTGTTGCCGCCGGAGTACAGTAATACACTTGTATGATCTATACAAGTATATTACTGTACAGCAGTGGCAGCACGAAGAGCACAGCGTCATAGCAACCAATGATGCCATGCGCTCCTGCACTAAGCAGCATGCCAGTCCGGTATCTCACGGACCGTGTTCCACAGACGTGTGAATTCAGCCTTTGGTGTTCCACAAGAATTAAAGGGAACCTGTCACCAGTTTTATGGTATCCTAAGTAAGGGCAACATAAATTATTGACTGGTTCTCTTAGCAAAATGCTGGGTCACTTTCTTTAATTGACCCAGTCATTCTGCCAACATCTTGTATTGAAAAGCTCCAGCTGATAATGATGAGTCATGAATATTCATGAGCTTCTGACTCTCCCCGCCCACCTGTTGCTGAATGACAGGTTTTTTACCATATGAATCAGCAGCAGGTGGGCAGGGGAGTGGCTATAGCTCTGAATTAAATATACGCTGGACTCAATGACATCACGCAGGACTCAAATCAGCTCATTAGCATGCGGCATCTTTGTGTGTATATTATGAGGTAACCATCTGTCACACCAGCAAGTGAATACATCTAAGGTACTTTTTAGTAGTTAATGATTGCATATAATTAGTTAGATTATAATCAAATATCCACATGACAGGTTCCCTTTAAAGAAAAAGGAGATGGCATTTTTAAATTTCACTTTTTTGGCAGATTCTCTATTTTAATAATTTTTTTCCTGTTACACAAGGGTTAACAGCCAAATAAAAATCTATATTTATTACCCTGATTCTGCAGTTTAAAGAAACACCCCATATGTGGTCGTAAACTGCTGTACGGGAACACGGCAGAACGCACAATTTTTTAAAGAAAAACAATTATGTTTTTATGTCTCCATTTTCAGAAAGGAAAATCAATATACTAGTGCTGAACGGTCAACAAGCCCTTTAAATATCTTTCGTTATTGTGACTCATTGTAGGGTATAGCAAAAGCTAGTATGCTAATTCAGTAGTGCTCTTCATTGATCATATTGTCACAAGAATCACATTCATGTGCCATATGTACAGTATATAGAATTGCCCCTATTGCATAGTGCAAAATTCTCAGTGGGAGTTATGATGGAAATGTATATCAGATCCTAGGCCATTAGTTATAGTAGTTGGTTTAAAAAATCATGGAGTGACATCTATCTAATGTTCACTATTTACTGTTCATTATTTCCTACAAACAGGGAGAATGATTTTAAGTGAAAAGTCTAATAAATGAATGAGCAGCTACCTCCTCCACCATACTCTAATATTGTTCCTGACCATCCTACAGTTTATATTTCTAGTTATTTTTTCTTCATTTAGAGGAACACTTCAAGCAAAATCTTACAAAGGTATTCAAAGATCATTATGGGACCAACAAAGATAGCGGAGTAAAGCACGTGGCTATCTTCAGAAAATGCATAGGACTGCATTAACGAAAGTGCATAATAACCACTGCTAAATACCTTAAAGGGGTAGGCTACTTTCTGACTACTGTTGACCAAAGTGTACATCAGATGACTTACTAAAATAACGTGTTTTGTTATTCTGTTCCGTTTGGTATATTTCATAAGCCATGCCCCTTGATAAGCAAGTCTTTTGTGCTGTCCACATAGAGGTCCTATTCCTAAGATGGCCACTGATGGAGGGTCATGTGACTAGACACATCACTCAGTCTCCTCCATTCAAACACACTGTAACTGCAGTAAACTCTCCACAGTGCTAGTGCAGATGGTAGGTGAAGAGTTTTTGAATAGAGGAGATATCTCAGGAAGGTGATCTGCCTGGTCACGTGACCTTCCATCAACATTTATGGATAAGACCTCTGTCTGGACAGCACAAAAGAACAGGCAAACAAGAGAGCATACTTTATGAAATATAGAAAGTGGCGCAGAATATCCACAAAGGCTATATTTAGATCCGAAGTCGATTTGCTCAAATACTTCGATTTTAATGTTGTTTTCATACAGCATTAAAATGTATTGGCTCTGGCTGAAGTCACGCGAGACTTTGGTGAATTACTACTGTATTCATATCTACGTCTTTAAAAACAATTTAAAATAGGAATCTGAAGTAAGCTTTGGTACTGGCTGGTACCTCTGTACCAAAACCCACTTTGGATTGCTATTTTAAATACGCATATAGGAATACCGTAGTCATTGACCGAAGTCTCACGCAACTTCGGCAAAGACGAACTTTGGCTCCACAGAGCCAATACATTTTAATGTGGTATGGAAACAGCAATAAAATCGAGGTATATTTTAATGTGGTATGGAAACAGCAATAAAATCGAGGTATTTGAACAAATTGACTTCAGATCTATGATTGAAGGTTGATTCGCTCATGCCTAGCTGTATTAGTAAGTGTCATATAGACATCTTACATACACGTTGGTGAAAAGTAGCCAGAAAGTGGCCAACCCCTTTAAGCCTTCTTCATTGCATTTTACCATCAGTATCACAAAATAGCAATTTGAGGACGGCGACTGAAAGAGAATCTTCCACCACCTTTATGCCGCTCTCATTTTTAAATCCTAACAGCTCCAGCACATGCCAATGAGTCCCCATATTCATGGGCTCACGGCTCTCCCCACCCACCTGCTGCTGAATGACAGTTTTTTCCATATGAATCAGCAACAGGTGGGCGGGGATACCCATGAGCTCATGAATAGGGGGACTCATTGGCATGTGCTGGAGCTGTTCAATACAAGATTTTGGAAAATGGTTTGGCTAAATACCTAAGGGGATCTGTCACTAGTTTATGTTGCCCCTAGTTAGGACACCATCATATTTGTGACAGATTCCCTTTAATATCTCTAGTCAACATTAAAAAGTCAATCTTCACTAAAATGTCACACTCAGTTACAGTACTCGTTAATTTTCCAGGAACAACCAGTGATTATGACTTCATGAAAATCTGTCACAAACCGCAGCATTACGTTTTTTCCACACATATTTCCAATAATAGCAATAACGTGAGGAATTTATCCCACAAATATAACTTTGCATATTGTGGCTTTTCTCTGGCCGTTGCCATGTGATTTTCTGCTGTGAGACAGCTGCATATGATTAATCCGGAATGGACATGTATGCCCCTGCTAGGTGCAAAAATGATTGATATGAAGAATCCCACTGAGCAAGGGAAATGCACCTGATTCTTGAGCTCTGACCGTTTTCCAGCATTTCACAATGTAATCTAGGACTTTGACACTTTGGAAAAGTAGGACGGAGAAGCTGAAAGAATAGATGTTATCAGTATAAACCATATAAATAATGCCTATTTCAATAAACTTACAAACTTATTTTAAACAATAATGTTTCAGAAATGTATTACTGCTACAAAACGGCTTTGTTTTAAAAGGGTCAAACCTTAAAGTATACCTGTCATTTCATATTAATGCTAAAGGGGTTGTGTTACTTCAGTAAATAGCCTTTATCATGCAGAGAAAGTTAATACAAGACACTTACTAATGTATTTGTGATTGTCTATATTGCCTCCTTTTGCTGGCTGGATTCATTTTACCATTGCATTATATACTGCTCGTTTCCAGGGGTTATGACCATCCTGCAGCGGTGGCCATGATAGCACATTATGGAAAAAAGCAACGGCTTCTCTGGTGGTCGCAACCTTGGGAGTGCATATAGGCCAGCGCTTTTCCTATAGTGTGTAAGCATGTCCACCGCTGCTAGATTGCAGGGTGGTCATAACCTCTGGATACGAGCAGTGTATAGGGTAATGGAAAAATGAATCAAGACGGCAAAGGAGGCAATATGGATGTAGTCAGTGCCTGGACTGCCGATACATCAAGTAATATACTTAAATGGCTGAATGTAGATATGGTGCAAGCTAAGTTAAATAAAGTAAATGTTAACAAGACTCCAGGTTCAGATGGGTTATACCCAACAGTTCTTAAAGAGCTCAGTTCAGTATTGCTGTTCCCTTGTTCAAAATTTTTACAGATTCTTTAATGAATGGTGCAGTGCCAAGCAACTGCCACATGGCAAATGTGGTGCCTATTTTCATAGAGGCTCTCTAGATCTTCCTTAGGTAATTATAAAACAAAATCTTTGAAAGACTCTTAAAGAACTATATAGAGGTGAACGAGGCCATAAATAATATCATAAGTGATAGCCAGCACCAACAACAGAAGTATCAGACTAACAATTTATTTTTTCATGAAGAAATAAGTAGAGGCCTGGACTGGGGGGCGGCTGTGGATGTAGTGTTCTTTGTCTTTGCAAAGACATTTGATCCTGTCCCTTATGGACATTTAATATATACTGTAAAATAAGGTCTATAACGCTTAGAAAATATAGTTTGTAATTGGATTGAAAACTGGCTGAAGGACCAAGTCCATAGAGTTGTGGTCAATGATTCCTAATTTGAATGGTCCTGGGTTATAAGTAGAGAAGAGTGAATTGAAGCTAACGAAGTGGAATTCGTTACAAATTTCAGGAAAAATTTGATTTGCACTGAATGAGAATTTCCTTGCGCTTCTTAGTAAGGGATCGCATTTTTCCTAAAATGGCTGCTGCACATGTGAGGACATGGAGACGGGAAGTATTGGAAGGGGGGCATCACCAATACTGACATGCATGCAGCCAGACAGCCCTGTGATGTCACAGCTCTATAAATACGGCAGCCATCTTAGATTCTGCCATTCACCAGCGTACTTAGGCTACCTTCACACTAGCAGCACGGACCTCCAGCAGGCTGTTTCGTCAGGTGAACAGCCAGTCGGATCCGTCCTGCCGCTAGTGACCGTGTGCCCCCGGACTGCCGCTCCATCCCAATTGACTATAATGGGGGCGGGGTTTCCGGCGGAGGCACTGCAGCGCTGGGCGAGAGGCTGCCGGAATAAAACTACAACATGTCCGACATTTATTCCGGCAGCCTCTCTCCCAGCGCTGCCGTGCTGCTGCTGGAACTCCGCACCGAACCCATTATAGTCAATGGGGACAGAGCGGTAGTCTGGGGGCACAAGGTCACTAGCGGCAGGACGGATCCTACAGGCTGTTCACCCGACGGGAGAGCCTGCTGAAGGTCCATGCCGCTAGTATGAAAGTAGCCTTAGTGCACGAAGAGACGTGTCTGCAGGCGCTAGGGACAGTGATAGAAAAATCGTCATTCTACAAAAAAAAAATATAATTTACAAGTGCAGGGAAATATTATTCAAGGTGTATGGAAAGGACAGGGAGGAATCATTGTGCAGCATTTATGATGGACAGGGTTCATTCGGGGAGGTGACAGCATGGATAATAGGAACATTACTATTACATCTTGCTGCACTGACTGGGCACCCAAATTCCCTGTAATTCCAGCAAACCGTTCTTACTAGGGGGCAAGTGCTGTTTGATACAGGCATTAACAGGGGTTATTACAAGGAAATATTTCTACGTCTTATTTTCCCTTGTGCGGTGCACTTATCTGTAGTAAAAGCTGTTGTGGGGTGTTTAAGCGGAAAAAAATATACATTTACTGCTCTATGGTGCCGTATTCTGTAGAAAATGCTTTTGTGTGGTCTTTTAGCGAAAAAAGAAAAAATATATTTGTCGCTCAGCGGTTTAGTTATTTCTTGTAAAGCCTTTTGTGATGTGTATTAGCGCAAAAAGAAAAAAATACATTTACCGCTCTACGGTGCACTTATCTGTAGTAAAGACTTTGGTGGGGTGATTAAGCGGAAAAAGAAAAAATACATTTGCCACAAGTTATTTCTTGTAAAACCTTCTCTGTGCCCTCACCTATCCTAAACCTGCCTCTGTCCTTTTCTGTTCCCAGAGCCACAGAAGTATTGTATGCTGAGGGCTCAGCTCCACTATACAGCAAGGATGAGGTACTAGAGGACAGTCAGCAACTACTACAAATGAGACCGGTTTCTTCTAGCTACCTGCCTCAGCTACTATTCTGATGGTGCCACCCATCTGATGCCACCCATCTGATGCTAAGTGCTCCTTCTTTCACCCACCATTTTCATTAAGTACTGGTATATCCACTCCACAGTATGTCACCGTGCCACTCTGTGGCCTCCTGATGCTGCCACCACCTCCAGACTCTGTCATTGTGCCAGTCTGTGGCCTCCCCCTGATACTGCTGCTGCTGCCACCTCTAATCTCTGTCATTGGGCCACTCTGTAGTCTCCTCATGCTGCCACCACCTTCAGACTCTGTCATTGAGCCTCTCTGTGGTTTCCTCATGCTGCCACTGTCTCTAGACTCTGTCATTGTGCCACTCTTTGGCCTCCTGATGCTGCCGCCCCCTCCAGACTCTGTCAATGTGCTACTTTGTGGTCTCCTCATGCTGCCACCACCTCCAGACTCTGTCATTGTGCCGCTATGTGGACTCCTGATGCTGCAGCCACCTCCAGACTCTGTCATTGTGCCGCTCTGTGGCCTCCTGATGCTGCCACCACCTTCAGACTCTGTCCTTGGGTCACTCTGTGGTTTCCTCATGCTGCTGCCACCTCCACACTATGTCACCTAGCCACTCTGTGGCCTCCTGATGCGGCCGCCACCACCACACTATGTCATTGTGCCACTCTTAGCTTCCTAATACTGCCACCACCTACAGACTCTGTCATTGGGCCACTCTGTGGTCTCCTCATGCTGCCGCCACCTCCAGACTCTGTCGTTGGGCCACTCTGTGGTCTCCTCATGCTGCCGCCACCTTCAGACTCTGTCATTGGGCCACTCTGTGGTCTCCTCATGCTGCCGCCACCTCCAGACTCTGTCATTGTGCCACTCTGTGGCCTGCTGATGCTGCCGCCACCTCCAGACTCAGTCATTCTGCCACTCTGTGGCCTCCTCATGCTGCTGCCACCTTCAGACTCTGTCATTGGGCCAGTCTGTTCTCCTCATGCTGCCGCCACCTCCAGACTCTGTCATTGTGCTACTCTGTGGACTCCTGATGCTGCCGCCACCTCCAGACTCTGTCATTGTGCCGCTCTGTGGCCTGCTGATGCTGCCGCCAACCTCCAGACTCAGTCATTCTGCCACTCTGTGGCCTCCTCATGCTGCCGCCACCTCCAGACTCTGTCATTGTGCCAGTCTGTTCTCCTCATGTTGCCGCCACCTCCAGACTCTGTCATTGTGCCGCTCTGTGGCCTGCTTATTCTGCCGCCACCTCCAGAGTCTATCATTGAGCCACTCTCTGGCCTCCTGATGCTGCCGCCACCTTCAGACTCTGTCCTTGGGTCACTCTGTGGTCTCCTCATGATGCTGCCACCTTCACACTATGTCACCTAGCCACTCTGTGGCCTCCTGATGCTGCCGCCACCTTCAGACTCTGTCCTTGGGTCACTCTGTGGTCTCCTCATGCTGCTGCCACCTCCACACTATGTCACCTAGCCACTCTGTGGCCTCCTGATGCGGCCGCCACCACCACACTATGTCATTGGGCCACTCTTAGCTTCCTAATACTGCCACCACCTACAGACTCTGTCATTGGGCCACTCTGTGGTCTCCGCATGCTGCCGACACCTTCAGACTCTGTCATTGTGCCACTCTGTGGCCTGCTGATGCTGCCGCCACCTCCAGACTCAGTCATTCTGCCACTCTGTGGCCTCCTCATGCTGCTGCCACCTTCAGACTCTGTCATTGGGCCAGTCTGTTCTCCTCATGCTGCCGCCACCTCCAGACTCTGTCATTGTGCCGCTCTGTGGCCTGCTGATTCTGCCACCACCTCCAGAATCTATCATTGAGCCACTCTCTGGCCTCCTGATGCTGCCGCCATCTTCAGACTCTGTCCTTGGGTCACTCTGTGGTCTCCTCATGCTGCTGCCACCTCCACACTATGTCACCTAGCCACTCTGTGGCCTCCTGATGCGGCCGCCACCACCACACTATGTCATTGTGCCACTTTTTGCTTTCTATTACTGCCGCCACCTACAGACTCTGTTATTGGGCTGCTCTGTGGCCTCCTCATGCTGCCGCCACCTCCAGACTCTGTCATTGAGCCACTCTGTGGTCTCCTCATGCTGCCGCCACCTTCAGACTCTGTCATTGGGCCACTCTGTGGTCTCCTCATGCTGCCGCCACCTCCAGACTCTGTCATTGTGCTGCTCTGTGGCCTGCTGATGCTGCCACCACCTCCAGACTCAGTCATTCTGCCACTCTGTGGCCTCCTCATGCTGCCGCCACCTCCAGACTCTGTCATTGGGCCACTCTGTGGTCTCATCATGCTGCTGCCACCTTCAGACTCTGTCATTGGGCTAGTGTGTTCTCCTCATGCTGCCGCCACCTCCAGACTCTGTCATTGTGCCGCTCTGTGGCCTGCTGATGCTGCCGCCACCTCCAGAATCTGTCAATGATCCACTCTCTGGCCTCCTGATGCTGCCGCAACCTTCAGACTCTGTCCTTGGGTCACTCTGTGGTCTCCTCATGCTGCTGCCACCTCCACACTATGTCACCTAGCCACTCTGTGGCCTCCTTATACTGCCGCCACCTCCAGACTCTGTCATTGGGCCACTCTGTGGTCTCCTCATGCTGCTTCCACCTCACCACTATGACATAGCGCCACTCTGTGGACTTCTCATGCTGTTCCCAAACTCCCCACTTCATGACTGGGCCACTATTTAGCCTTTTTGGCTTGGCTGACACTATCATTTATTTAACCCATCTTCTGATCTGTCAGAAGGAAGGAAAAATTAGATGCACAACGGATCCTGTCTGTATAGCAGCTGTAAGGCCTGTATGGTCCCATCAGAATTGGCTTATGATTTGGTAGCCAAAAGCAGGAGTGGGTACAAAATACAGAAGTCATGCAACTATTACGTTCACGTGTCATCTCTGTTTTGGATCCACTCCTGTTTTTTTGGGGATTAGCAATACTGATGGATCATTTACCAAATGTTGACCGAGTGAAGGCGGATGCTCCACAGACAGGATCCATTTTTTGTGGGTTATTGTTCTGACGGATCAGAGGAAGGGCAAATTAATCCGTTTTGTCAAAACATACTTACTGCTGACATCCTCTCCACTTTGTCGGGGGACGATCAATAGAACAGATTCTGTAGACATTTATGTTGAATCAGCTGACGACGGTGTAAAAGGAGTGTGCTTCTTCTTGGCGCTAACATCGACCTGTAAGGTTAAGGTCATGCTTGATTTATTTGGTCAGTTTTGGCCCCGAAACTGCCCAAATCAGTGAAGTGTACAGTGATTCTAAGTGTAACGCCTGTCATCCGCATGTCATACGGACTCACAGTATTATTTCAATACCAAAGCAGACTCCCTATGCGTGTTACTGAAAGGCACAGTATTCTACACCACTATAAAAGCTCTCTGCAGCCAGTAAATAGCTTTTTTTAATGTAATTTGCCGCAAATTTATTCTGATCGAACCAAATTTTTCCCCAAAAATTTGGCAAACCGGCGAATCAATTTTTTTTACATTTCGCTCATCTCTAGTTATAAGTGATATACCCCAAGGTTCAGTGCTAGGTCCTCTATTATTTAATTCATTTAGTAATGATATTGAGGATCGGATTAATAGCACCAATTCTATTTTTGCAGATGACATTAAGCTATGTACTACTAAGAAGTGTATGGAAGATGTCCATAAATGCAAAGCTGACTTAAACAATCTGAGAATTTGGGCATCTACCTGGAAAATTAAGTTCAATGTGGATAAATGTAAAGTTATGCATCTGGGTAGTAATAATCTCTGTGCTTCATATGTCCTAGGGCAGTGGTGGCGAACCTATGGCACGGGTGCCAGAGGCGGCACTCAGAGCCCTCTCTGGGGGCATCTGCCCCCTAGAAAAAGTCTTTGGTGTACCAAAATGCCTTCGATTTTTCCTGCCACTCATCAGCGCCTGGCTCCCTATGAACAGCACAGGCAGCGCACTGAATGTAGGCAGGCTATAATAGCTAAATGATAAAGTACATGGAATATATACTATATTGGCATTTAGGTTATCATGTTGACACTTTGCAATAAATAAGTGGGTTCTGGGTTAAAATTTGGGGAACCAGTCTGTAAAAGGTCTGTCATCACTGTCCTAGGGGATGTAACACACTGAGAGAGTCACTTGTAGAGAAGGATTTGGATGTACTTGAAGATCATAGACTAAATAACGGCACAATGTCAATCAGCTGCCTCTAAGCCCAGAAGCAGAATACTGTAGTGTATTATAAGAGGCAAGGACTCGTAGGGCAGGGATGTATTTTAGTGCAGCCTCATCTGGTATATGTAGTTCAGTTCTGGGCACCAGTTCACAGAAAGGATGTCCTGGAGCTGGAAAAAAAGTGCAAAGAAGAGCAACTAAACTGATATGGAGGGGCATGGAGGGTCTTACTTATGATGAAAGATTAAAAGAATTACATTTATTTAGTCTTAGAAGAGGAGCCAAAGAGGAGACATAATTAAAGGGCCAATATTCCTTGAGAAACATGAGTCTGCTCTGGAAAGTTTGCCTGTAGTCTTTTCTTCATGGATATCTGCAAGCTGCTGCATAAAGCATTTAAACAGATATTCTGCAGTCAGTGAAAAGTTTCCTTTATCTCTTTATCTCCATTAGGGGCCGGAGACTGAGCGTTCACAGGCAGACCGGAAGTTACGCTTAACGCTCCATTCACTTTAACAAAGAGTCATAGACTGTTAAAGAGCGTGGAAGCTGCAAAACATCAGCAGCTTCTCACAAAACCTCTCAGCTTTTTCAAGTAGCTGACTCCATGTCAGACAATTTCATTTCACCTCATTTACCTATTAAGAAAGAGCTCAGCAGTGCACAGAGGTGGTGAAGGACCTGTAAGGACCTTAGTGATGTCACCATGTGCTGTATGTGTTAGAATGAGGCTGAAGTTAGTGTTTTCCTCTATAACTTGTCAAATACTATTCCTCTCCATGTGACGACCACTAATGCACTATTATAACAGTCTGGACAAGCTGGGAGTTGTAATTCTCTCCTTTTATGCTCCTCTCCATGTAGCGTTTATCAGTCTGGACTTGCTGGTATTTGAAGTGTTCTCCTCCTATACTCCTCTACCTATAATTTCCACTGTTGCCTCATAATAGCAGCCTTACACATTTGAGTGTTACTATCATTACAGAGGAAAATCCGATAGATTTCTGACTGGGGAAGGTTTCTGTCAGAACAGGCATTTTCTTTCATTGGCTGTTGCTACAAACCATTGTCTTGGCTATATTTTTTCATATTTGAGTGAGGAGGGAGATTTATTTTGGTATATTTTGCATTCTTTAGTCAATTACAGTTGTACATGGCGGTAACTAAATCTGTTTTGTACTTTTACTGATTAGGAAATTCTTTCTACTAAAATGGCCACATTATACACAGTTCCTTCCTCCCAAACTGCCCGCCTTACATGCACCAGAATGAAAAGGGAGAAAAGAAGGGGGTATAGATATGGTTGCAGTCTGACTGAACAACACACTGCTTTTCTAGTTTATTTTTCATGGTTTGCGATTGTGATATCTGACAAAAAAAGAGCAAATAACAAAGACACAAGAGGAATATGATATGTTTTGTTGGTTGTTCTTTTTATGTTTGTATTCTGGCTTTAGTACTAGTGTTGAGCGCGAATATTTGAATCGCAAATTTTAATCGCGAATATCACCACTTTCAGAATTTGCGAATATTTAGAATATAGTGCTATATATTGGTATTCGCAAATAGTGTTGAATATTCTAATCGCTAATTTATCGCAAATTTATCACATTGCCGATTTTTGCAATCAAGTAAACAATGGCTGGAGATCACGAATTCTCAAATTTGTGAATTTATGGTGAATATTCGGTGAATTCTAATATTGCCTATGCCGCTCATCACTATTTAGTACCCCTTTATCCTATACAAATTAGGGATGAGCAAATCATATCTTAAGAAATAATTTGTTCATCTGAAGGAATTCTCCATCTATGAGGGATGGTCCCTCTACAGACATTTCCCCACTCTGCCAGCAGATTAAAATGGCCACACACCTTAAGCAGCCTTTATAATCTTGAGTATGTGATACTTCCGCAAGTACCAGAGCATGCGCAGGTGATCTGCCTACAAAAACGAATCAACTGTGTATGCGCTGGAAAAAATTGTTTAGTGTTGCAAACAAATTCCTTGTGGCAGACTCTTAGGTAGATAATTCGGGCCTACATTGATATACAAAGTAACAGCAGATGCACAAGTTTAACAAGGCCGCAATGTGTGGTCATGTTAATGTGCCACATTGGAAACTTCTAGAGCTGTAGGGATGTTCCCCTGCTGGAACAGCCTGCCGGACCCTACTAACGCTAATGTGAAAGTAGCCTTAGACTGGTTTCACATCTCTGTTTACCTGATCCAGCAGGTTGCTCCAGCAGAGGAACAGCCTGCTGGAGTAAATCATATCTGGTATTGCCAGATACTGCTGTTTACCATTAGACTCTATTGACTGTAATTAGGCTTGAGGAAATCAAGCTTCAGATCATCGATACAAAGTCGATTTGTTTAAAAACTTCGCCTACAATGCTGTTTCCGTACAGCATTAAAATTTTTGGCTCCATGTAGGCAAAGTTGGTATCAACCGTAGTTGCTCAAAACTTTGGTGAATGACTTCGGTATTCCTATCTGTGTCTTTAAAAACATTTCAAAATAGGAATCTGAAGTGGGCTTTGGAACTGGCAGGTACCTCGGTACCAAATCTGACTTCCGATTCCTATTTTAAAATGTTTTTAAAGACGCAGATAGGAATACCAAAGTCATTCATCGAACTTTGCCTACGCGGAGCTAATACATTTTTTTGCTGTACGGAAACCGCATTAAAACGAAGGTTTTGAACGAACTGACTTCGGATCTATGATCCAAAGCTCAAACCTAATTATAATGCATATGCAAACAAAAAATGATGCATGCATTAATTTCATGTAAACTTATACTATTGTGTACAAACTCACAGTGTCCAAGAAAAATGAAGTGTAAAATATTAGGATGGCGTGACTATTGAACTGAAATGTGTCCTGCTGGTTCAGCAGTATAATAATTAACAAGTAGCCATCCATTATTAAGAAGATAAAGCAGGTCATGCTGTGTTTGTTCTCAAAGAGGCTTCCAGTTAAAATTAAAATAATTAGGGTTTCATTTTGTTCCCAGTGATAGTCAGTTCATTGAAGAAAAAAAGGAAACCTGCATCTGAAATATTACAATTTAAATGTGGATATTATACAGTGAAAAATAGCTTTTCCATAGCTCATGTGGGGTTTATATATAGACAGTAACAACACTGCCATAAACCACACCCTGTGTAATCCAGAAAACAATATAAAGTAATAAACAGTCCTCATAGATAGACAGACAGACATCTAGATATCACTGTCGTCTGGCTAATATGGTTGGCACGCATCAAGAAGCTACTACAAAACTGTAGATTTGGGTGCAAACTGGCCATAGCCAGATATATTTTTCTTCATCCACAGCAAAACAGTGTACAATTCACAAAACATAAATCCTAGGTCATCTAGCTACTAACCACACAGTAGATTCCCTCACTACCAGGACCCACTGTAGGTCTACCACACAAATCCCCACATATCAGAGTTCACACCATACATATGGTCATGAAGTCCCCACAGGCCTTTGCGCTGCCTCTTTTGCTCAGGTTGGGAAAACTATTGGAAGACCCAACTTTGCCAGACTTTTCAGAAAAAGTGACACTGTTTTAGGCCTCGTTCACATCACCGTTTCCCCTTTCCGTTCTGAGACCTAACTGAGCGTAACGGAGCCTAAAGATCCCATAGACTATAATGGGGTCCGTTCGGTGTCCGCTCAGAACATGATTTTTGAGCGGAGACGAAAGTCCTGCATGCAGTTTGTACTACAGAATGTTACAGTAGCCACAGGTTTTTATGGGCTGTTATAATGTGACCCAGGCACCAGCAGTGATTTAACTGACATGATAGGATGCAAGAGGGTGTAAAGCATCCGATGACACGTGTTCGGCTCAGTGTTAGTCAGAGAGAGCTGAGCATAGGAAGGGATAGACATTATAGGGAGTGTTATTGGCTGATTTTTATCACAAAAACTTTTCTGAGACCCAAAAGTCCTTTAAAGGACTTTTTTTCTGCGACAGCAGCAATATATGTTTGTAGCGCAACCTGCACTAAATTGCTCAGTCTTAGGGAGAGCTGTGCATAGTAATGGGAAAGAGTGTAGGGAGTGTTATTGGAAGATTTTTATTAGATAAACTTTTCAGAGACCCAGAGGACTATTGTGTGTGACAGCAGCAATATATATTATCACCCTGCAGTAAATAGCGTCTAATAGGTCGCTGCGGACAGTTAAATTATCCGCGTCACATCTCCTATGTAAAGTGTACGCATCCCTAAAATATCAGTGACATCCAGTGTACTTTTTCAATAGATGGTGTCTACTGCGGACAGTGAGATTAGCTGCGCCACATCTCCTGTGTAAAGTGTGCGCATCCCTAAAATGTCAGTGACATCCATTGCACTTTTTCCGTAGACGGTTTCCGCAGCGCACGGTGAGATTAGCTGCGCCATATCTCCTGTGTAAAGTGTGCGCATCCCTAAAATATCAATGACATCCAGTGTACTTTTTCCATAGACGGTGTCTGCTGCAGACAGTTAAATTATGCGTGCCACATCTCCAGTGTAAAGTGTGCGCATTCCAAAAATATCTGTGACATACAGTGTACTTTTTCAATTGACGGTGTCCGCTTCTGACAGTGACATTACCTGCGCCACATCTGCAGTGTGACGTGTGCACTTCAAAAATGTATCTGTGACATACAGTATACTTTGTCAGCTTTGCAACCATACTCCCCCCGGAACCCAAAGACTTTGGTTTCCCGGAAGCTGCTCGGCTGGTCATGGGAATAATGCAGCCGGATCGCTGGTTGTCATAATTTATGGTCGGAACTACGATGTTATCTGATTGTCTTCGAACCTCCGACTTTCGTTTTTGAATGCTTTCACTTTGGTTCTTTTTGCACCTGTTCAAGAATTTCACGAGCAGCGCAATACGGATGCCCCCGGCCGTCCCTCTTAATCATGGCCACAGTTCCAAAAACCTACAAAATATTCCATTATTCCTAGCTGAATTATTCAGACGACCCGGCCTGCTTTGAACAGTGTACATTTTTTCAATGGTCAGCTAAGCAGCAGGCACTCTCCCATAATTTTCTTAATGGTTAGCTCAGCAGCAGGCCCCCACATATCATTGTTTGGAGGGTCAGATTACCTGCAGGCCCTCGCATATAATTTTTTAAAGGGTCAGCTCACCAGACGGCCCTCACCTACAATCTTTTACAGGGTCAGCTCACCTGCAGGCCCTCACCTACAATCTTTTTGAGGGTCAGCTCACCTGCAGGCCCTCACCTAGTTACAAACCGGATTCCCAAAAAGTTGGGAAACTAAACAAATTGTGAATAAAAACTGAATGCAATGATGTGGAGATGACAAATGTCAATATTTTATTTGTAATAGAACGTAGATGACAGATCAAACGTTTAATCTGAGTAAATGTATCATTTTAAAGGAAAAATATGTTGATTAAAATTTTCACAGTGTCAACAAATCCCAAAAAAGTTGCGACAAGTAGCAATAAGAGGCTGGAAAAAGTAAATTTGAGCATAACGAAGAGCTGGAAGACCAATTAACTAATTAGGTCAATTGGCAACATGATTGGGTATAAAAAGAGCTTCTCAGAGTGGCAGTGTCTCTCAGAAGCCAAGATGGGTAGAGGATCACCAATTCCCACAATGTTGCGCAGAAAGATAGTGGAGCAATATCAGAAAGGTGTTACCCAGCGAAAAATTGCAAAGACTTTGCATCTATCATCATCAACTGTGCATAACATCATCCGAAGATTTAGAGAATCTGGAACAAGCTCTGTGTGTAAGGGTCAAGGCCGTAAAACCATACTGGATGCCCGTGATCTCCGGGCCCTTAAACGACACTGCACCACAAACAGGAATGCTACTGTAAAGAAAATCACAGAATGGGCTCTGGAATACATCCAGAAACCATTGTCAGTGAACACAATCCACCGTGCCATCCGCCGTTGCCAGCTGAAACTCTACAGTGCAAAGAAGAAGCCATTTCTAAGCAAGATCCACAAGCTCAGGCATTTTCACTGGGCCAGGGATCATTTAAAATGGAGTGTGGCAAAATGGAAGACTGTTCTGTGGTCAGACAAGTCACGATTCGAAGTTCTTTTTGGAAATCTGGGATGCCATGTCATCCGGACCAAAGAGGACAAGGACAACCCAAGTTGTTATCAACGCTCAGTTCAGAAGCCTGCATCTCTGATGGTATGGGGTTGCATGAGTGCGTGTGGCATGGGCAGCTTGCATGTCTGGAAAGGCACCATCAATGCAGAAAAATATATTCAGGTTCTAGAACAACATATGCTCCCATCCAGACGTCATCTCTTTCAGGGAAGATCCTGCATTTTTCAACAAGATAATGCCAGACCATTCTCTGCATCAATCACAACATCATGGCTGCGTAGGAGAAGGATCCGGGTACTGAAATGGCCAGTCTGCAGTCCAGATCTTTCACCTATAGAGAACATTTGGCGCATCATAAAGAGGAAGGTGCAACAAAGAAGGCCCAAGACGATTGAACAGTTAGAGGCCTGTATTAGACAAGAATGGGAGAGCATTCCTATTTTTAAACTTGAGAAACTGGTCTCCTCGGTCCCCATACGTCTGTTGAGTGTTGTAAAAAGAAGGGGAGATGCCACACAGTGGTGAAAATGGCCTTGTCCCAACTTTTTGGGGATTTGTTGACACCATGAAATTCTGATTCAACATATTTTTCCCTTAAAATTGTACATTTTCTCAGTTTAAACTTTTGTTCCGTGATTTATGTTCTAATCTGAATAAAATATTAGAAGTTGGCACCTCCACATCATTGCATTCAGTTTTTATTCACGATTTGTATAGTGTCCCAACTTTTTGGGAATCCGGTTTGTATATCTAAAAGGTAATTTGCGTGCATGCTCATTTGCTTGGAAGTGGTAGCCGTAGCTGTTTCTCAGGCTCCCTCTACAGAATCAAACCCTGATTCCCTGTGATTACCCGTGGTCACTGTGGTTGACGCTAAAAATAACATTGAAAGTTGATAGGGAAGACATCTGAATGGATTGCCACCGTCACGGGGACATGTGGTCGGGCCCAGGTTATCTAGAGTCACCAAAGCGGCAGCAAGCCATCGCCCATAATGTTTTAGATGGTCATGGTGCGGATCCGTTTGTATTATCTTTAACATTGCCAAAATGGATCCGTCTTGAACATTATTGAAAGTCAATGGGGGGCGGATCCGTTTTGCATTGTGTCAGTGAAAAAGTTTCCGTCCCCATTGACTTACATTGTCAGAACGGATCCGTTTGGCTCAGTTTGGTCAGGAGGACACCAGAGCGGAATGGAGGCGGAATGGAGGAAAACTGATGCATTCTGAACTGATTCTTATCCATTCAGAATTCATTAGGGCAAAACTTCAGTTTTGGACCGCTTGTGAGAGCCCTGAAAGTAGCCTTATCTTCGGTTTTGTGCGTATTGTTGTCAGTCTATAAAAGTGGCATACTACTCGAACAACATCGTTCCCAGCAGTGATCTTGAAGTCGAAGATGCATCCATACATCCTTCCCATGCTGTTCCCGAACCATTATGGTGGTGTTTCCATCAATTTCTGACCTTTTCCTATGAACCAGGAACCCTGCCCTCTTCAGAGCAGGGGGTGCCTGGTTTAATGCTCTGGTTCTCCCATTGACTTCCATTATTCTCAGGTGCTCGGTAGAGCAACCGAGCTTCCCCATGTGTTCGGCCCGAGCACTCGAGCACTATGGTGCTTGATCAACACTAATAGCCACACTGCCATGCGCAGTGCAGAGACACACAGGACTAATGCCAGGTGTCATGGCGTGGAGTGCCATTAGTTACCATGGCCATTCCCATCTATGGTAGTATTTGTGGAGGGAATATTGACCAGTGTTCAGTTTGTCCCGGACATCATGTAACTAGTCCTGCTGTCTTTCATGATTCAGTTCTAACAAGGTAACGCCAGTACCTACACTGCCCACTATGCACAAAATGCCCTTCAGGAGTAACCATCAGCATCCCTTGCAAACTCCATCACCAGATCTCTTCCCCATCAAAATTGTCTGCGACTGGACCGATCAACAAATCTCTCATGCACAGCAGCCAACATCCACCTTGGCTGAACTACGAGTCCAAGTTGAAACAGTTTGGAATGGCATATCACAGGAGGAGATCCAACATCTGAATGACCGTTAACATTACAGTGTGTCAGCCTGTATTACACCCAATATTAATGTGACCCTGCTCAATATATACCCTCCTGCAGAACCCCAAATAAACGGCGCACCACCTTGGTTTTGTGATCATTAACCAAGCTTCACTAGCAGTTCATACTTTGTCAATCTGAGCTCAAACGCATTAAGTTATTCTTTTTGTTTATTTTCCGCTTGAATAGATAGATAGATAGATAGATAGATAGATAGATAGATAAATTTTATGGGGCATAAATGCAAAATTTTTACCCTGAGTGAAAAATGGCTAACTATAGCTCAGTTTACAGAGATACCCATAGTCAAGGACTTCCTTAGCCTAATTTAAATTCCTGGTCAATGATGTCATCGTTATGGAATGAATGAAGGCGATGAAAATGGTTGATTCTTTCCATATTATCAAAGTTATCTTTGCCTTAAATCTGCCTTCATAGACAGCCGATCCCTGTTAAATTACAGGATAACTGAGTTTTGCAGCACACTACTCTCCTAGGGCTTGGCCAAATGCACAAAGAAATTGTGCTTATGTCATTGCTCAAATTTCTTGTTTTTATAGAGGATTTAGTGCGATACGCTAAATTCATTAATTAACCGTATACAAAAATATTTATTTTCCCCCTATAAACTAGATCAATATAAGCACCAAATCAATTATCCCAATAATTTTTGGGCACTGGGCTATTGTATTGTGTACATTATATGTCAGGGGTAGCAATTTGCTTGGTAGTTTTATTTTACTGACAGCTATAATGAAGTACAAATGACATACAATTTATAACAGTAGACCCTTTTTATAACATTTATGTATTATTCATTTACATTTTTTAGATTTCTATTAATTATTCATTACTGAAAATTGATTTGTGTGGAAAAAGCTGATTTGTGTGGAATTGATGTATTTTACCAATCTGAATACTTTAAGAACATTTCTAACGGTAGTTCAACTGTCCCTATGAAAACTAATATCCTTTAGAGGAACATGTTTATGTCAGTTCCCTTTTAGCATTGGTGCTGATAACTAGCAAACATTACATAAAATTGAGAATTAGACATGATAGGGATGCTTGATTGTGGTTACATAATACAGAGTAAGATATAACCCAGGTAATTGGTACCAGTTGCATTTGATATTCTCCAGTTACATATGCTACTTGTCACTTTGCATTATGTGAACATATACACAATGATTTCAAAGAATAAACCTCCTGGACTTTATAGTAGCTAGAAATGTTCTGTAAACCCCAATGGGACATTTCATAGTGCTAGGCTATGTTCCAGGCTCAGCTGAAGGCTTGTCAAGAAGAGCATGGATTGCTTAGTTGGATGTTACCCTGGAAGATTTCAACTACTGAATATGATATAAGAATAAATTCCTTGTTGTGCAAGAAAACAAATTGAAGTGTAACTGGAGCACCTCGTTGCAATTCTCAATAGGTTTTAGGCGCTTCAGTATAATATAACAGTACCCGCTTTGTTTTAAAAACAAAGAAATAATAAATACTGCATGAAAATTCTGAAGGTATCAGATTTGATCTCATGAGAAGACACAAAATAAAACATAACACAACATAAAATCTTCCTGTAAGACACTCTCCTGTTCCGCGATCCACTGGGGCCCCCAGGGGTCCTCGTGGGGCTCGGCCTGCGAAGGGACCCTGTTGGAATAGCGGGACAGGTCACGCACGTGCCTGGGGAATCTTCGGTTCCAACTGCTTTGCGGGCAGACATGGTAGTACGTCCGCATGGTCACCGGAGGTGAAGACTGCCAGGGTCTCGGAGGCAGATTGACCGGACTGGTGGCGGCACGCAGCGGCCGGTCCTGTCTCCGGTATCACCTGCTAGTTCCGTTCCGGCGTCTGTGCCGACGTGATCATTTATTCATGCTGGGCCGCTCGAGCGTCCACGTGCACGCAAAAGGATACGCGGCCGAACGCATATTATTCGCTACACTGGCCACTGACGGGGAAAATACCTGTACGTAAATTCTAGTAGATTAGAGGGCAGGCATGGGTTAAGTGACTAATGACCAGCCTAGACTGCACAAGTGTCAGGGATTAGAATCATCATATGACCTATGAGAAATAGACACATGGCACTTTGTGACTGGCTAGTAGATACTTAAAAGGTGATCTCCCTGGCAGGTCAGTGCCCACTGTTGTTTTGACAACCTGGGTGTATGTTGCGGTTCATATTCTCCCAGACTTACCTGTGCATGACCTCTGCCTTCCTCGATTTATCTCTAGAGACTGCCTCTAGATACCTCATCTTTGCTGAACAGTTTGTCTCGTGTTTGACCTTGGATCGGACCCTGGAAATCCTGACGTCTCATCCCTAGGTACCACCTTACACAGACTAATACTGCGCATATGAACTTTGGCCTGTTCACTGGCTGTCCCCTTAGTGTTTCCCTGCACAGGTTATTATTTGGGTTGGTTACCTGTATATGCTTACTGGTTTGGACTGTACTGCCGTTTATTGAATAAATCCACTGTTGTTTAACCTCTGTCTGGTTGCTTAGGGTTCTGCACCATTACACTTCCTAGCTCCAAATGAGGGAGGAGACTTGTCATACACAAACCTGTAAATGTACTGCATTCATTGCCTCACAGCTTATCTTTCTATTCTTCATGTTAACTAGTGATGTGCCACATAGGTGACAGGACATCGATTCGACCAGTGATTGGCTGCAGTGGTCATGTGCCGTCCATCAACAGGATGTTGATGCCACAGCATTGCGAAGCTGCAGAGACGGCCGGGGAGCAATGGAGCAGTGGGGACCAGGTAATTATAAACCCCATCAGCCTCTCTTTGAGGCCCTTTTAACTGATTCAAAGGAAATGAAACATGCACTTGCTGCAGCCTTGCCAGTTTCAAATGAAAGTCTACTAAATAATAATGACCAAATATGTTAAGTAAAATATTTGATACTGTGACTTAAAACACCTAGCTTATTTGTCTTTGTTACCCTTGGTATACTTCAGAACTTCATAGTTCTCCCTGAGATCGTTTTCCTGGCAGACACCTTAAGACCTAGCCACCCACATTCGCAGCCCAGCTCAAAATGACGTTCTGCTTGTTTTACTAGGGCACCTCCCTGCCTGCTGCAGCATTGATTGGCTCATCCAGGCTGTGTGTCCAAAATGAACCTAAAAATATTCTGGTTCGTCTGCCATCCTAAAAATAGCAAAGTTTGGTTTGAACCCTTACTTAGTGCCATTCACCTCTACTTCTAGCTATCTACTTGCAGGAAACAGCAGCATCATAGTAATTAGCAGCTCTGTTCTCAGAACCTGTGCCACCATGAGTTTCCCTGCACTGCATCTCCTTTGAAGAACATACAGCCAGCATGAGAATGTCAGTGGTGTTGTCCTCGCGCTCACTCCATGACTCAGCCCAGCTGGTGCCACATAATACAAGCTGTTAAACCCTTCACTTCCATCAAAGTGCCTCTAACAGTAAACAGTCCATAGTGCAAAATACCACACAATGTAGCTTTTTATACCTGAAATGTTCATTGTATAGACCAGGGATGCTCAACCTGCGGCCCTCCGGCTGATTGCTGTAGACTGTCTGGGCATGCTGGTACATTTGCAACAGCTGGAGGGCCGCATGTTGGGCATCCCTGGCATAGACTATTGCAGATGGCACTATAGTTGCATAAATCAATCATATCTTATAAAAAGGCTTGTCCTACAGTTTGCAATAAGTGGTGCAATAAGTGGTGCAATAAGTGGTGCAATAAGTCATTACTTGTAGTTTATGTTCTGTGATATTGAAACATGCTTGATATCACCAAATGTAATGTACTTAATTATTTAAAAGAATGTTTCATGTCATATTGCTGTAAGGCTGCACATAAATTATGTTAGGAATGTTTTACAGGGTTATAGATTTAAATATAAAAAAGTAGACTTAAGTTACTTAAAAATTTTAAGATACCCATATAATGATAGAAAATATATTATGGGTTTTTTAATGTATATTTTGTGCCAACTTTTTGCCAGAACGATGCATACTTTCCACTCATACCATTAATGTCTAGTACTTGCTATGCTTTGACTTAGTGCTAGTACTGCACATAATTGAATATGGGCAAATATTGCTTTGAAGTATTAAATCATAAAGAAAGTAATAATATGTTACCTGTCAGTTTCCTCAAAAACGATCTGTTATTCTTACAAGCGGCAGAATAAAGTAGACCATATATTTGGTGCCAGCATCTAAGACCATGGAGTCTATCCCCCACAGTCATATTTGGTATGATGTACTGCCAAAAAATATGCATTATTGTAACTGCTGTATATCAAGAACATTGAATCACGTTATAAGTAAAAGGTTTTGGCACATAATGGCATTGACTGTATTGAGAACTACATTTTTCCATTTTCCCTTTTGTTTGTCAGTAGTTTTTCATCTCTTTTCTTCTGTTCCTCTCTTTTCACCATAGGGTCACAATTCTTACTTCTTCAGGGACTGTGTACAGAGCCATCAGGACTTTCAGGGTTCAAAACAGGAAAGTTTTGTGGGGCCCCCTGCACTGCACATGCCCAACCCATCCCCCCCGCCCCTAAATATCTTCAGCATGCTGCCTGGTCATACAGGATAATAGAGCACAATATAACTCTTACATACAGTGATGTCTACTCTAACATATTTCAGCCTCATCTTGTCTTTGTAGTTCATTGCACAGACACTTTTCCATCACGCTAATCCCCTCCTCCACACAATCAAATCCAGTTTCAATGCAGTTGAGACTGAGGGATGAAAAAATCCAGATCCTGATGGAACCCACTGATTTCCAACAAAGTCTGTCATGTTCATGGTATTCCTGACCACATAAATCGGCCTCATGCACACTGCTGTTGTTTTGGTCCGCATCCGAGATGCCGTTTTGACGGCTCGGATGCGGACCCATTCACTTCAATGAAGCCGCAAAAGATGCGGACAGCACTCCGTGTGCTGTTCGCATCCGTTGCTCCGTTCTGTGGTCCCGCAAAAAAAAAATATAACATATCCTATTCTTGTCCGCGTTTTGCAGACAAGAATAGGCAGTTACATGTAAAGGCTGTCCGTGCCATTCCACAAATTGCGGAAGCGCACAGACGCCATCTGAGTTTTGCGGACCTCAAAACACACCACAGTCAGGTGCATGCGGCCTTAGGATAATTCCAGAAATTCAGGTTTCTTGGTGCACTTTTTGAAGCTGAAATAAGGAGTGGATCCAAAAAGGGGAGAAAGTATAAAGGACAGATATGACTTTTCCTGTTTTTTTTTATTTAACTTCTGGTTTTGGTTTCCAAAACTACATCGGGAAAACTGAACATGTGGCAGTAACCGTAGAGGTACTTGGTTCATCCTTTATTTGATTGCAAGCATCCTACGGAACAGAAGTTTTCAATGTCTAAGGCTTCTTTCACACGGGCATCGAAAAGCGTTTTAATGCGTTTTACATGCACGTGACAAAAAATTGGCATGTTTGGTACCTAGACCCGAACCCGGATTTCTTCACAGAAGTTCGGGCTTGGGTTAGGTGTTGTGTAGATTTTATTATTTTCCCTTATAGCATGGTTATAAGGGAAAATAATAGCATTCTGAATACAGAATGCATAGTAAAATAGGGATGGAGGGGTGATGGATCAATGATGATGGATCATGTGATGGACCATGTGATGAGCGCAGTGACGTCACCAAAGGTCCTTTTCTCCCAGATTATCAAAGAAAAAGAAAGAGAAGCCGGGCTGCGCGAACAAGTGGATAAGGTGAGTTGTTTAATTATTTGTAAAAATTTTTACTTAGCATTCTATATTAAGAATGCTATTATTTTCCCTTATAACCATGTTATAAGGGAAAACAATAATGATCGGGTCCCCATCCCGATCATCTCCTAGCAACCATGCGTTAAAATCGCACCACATCCGCACTTTCTTGAGGTCTGCGTTGCGTGAAAAACGCACAATACAGAGCTTGCTGCGATTTTCACGCAAGGCACAAGTGATGCGTGAAAATCACCGCTCATGTGCACAGCCCTATAGAAATGAATGGGTCCGGATTCAGTGCGGGTGCAATGCGTTCACTTCATGCATTGTACCTGCGCGGAAAACTCGCCCGTGTGAAAGAGGCCTTAGGCTTTTCTCAATACGGTTTTGTCTGAAACTGACTTCCAGTCAACTGGCTTTTCAATACAGTTAGGCAAAGGTATAGCAAGATAAAAGGGACATGCATGCCGCAAGGTCACTTTGCTGGCATATGTTTGTCTAAAAGAATTGTATGAGCACATTACACATATACCGTATGTCAGGAGTCTTTCCCCCAAAAACAGCCCAAATGTGGTGTGTATATAGACCTTTTAATAATACTTTTTCTTTAGGCTTATTAGAAAAAAATTTTTTTCCAAAAAACAAAGAAATATTTTCTAGGGCAATATGCAATGACATTGAGCACAATGTACCCAAAAAAAAAAAATCTAAAATATTAAAGAAAACGGTTGTGTGAAATAAGCCTTATACCAGTGGTAAAGCTAAAACCGTCTGAAAAATGTACATTTTCAATGGTAGGTAGCCCTATTTTGTCAAGATATGAATAAGATTAACAAAACACACATTAGTGCTCCTAAATTTATAGTTTAAATAAGCCATGGTTGATTTATAATGGCTTTCCACAATCTCCAGTAGCAAAAAATACAACAAATGTCAAATACATTCATTTACCACGTTGGTGTTCTTAATTTAAACTAAGACTAAACTTTTTTGATTTGTCCCAAGACACTTTAGACTACAGTAAAAAATAATATTTAATCATTCATTGCAATCTTGGACCTGACACATTTGGCATCGTAGGCCCCCGACTAGTGAACAATTTATTACTTTTATGTGAGTTTTGCTGCAGGGAAAAATATCACTGCTGAGTTGTTAAACAAAGAACTGGTCTCTTTCTACTCTCTGTCATTCCCAGAATCTTCTGTGTTAAACTATATGCAATTACCATCTTTATTCAGTGTCCAACAAGCTGTTGCATACATTACCAAAGTGTTTTGGTTTTTTTTATCCGAAAGGTGTGATCTTTTAAACCAAAGGAATAATTATTGATGCAGAGTAGCTACCCTTTTTTCCACGGCGCATTCTGTTAAGGTCAATCTTGCCTCTAATCTCCTAGTGAAAGGGAACAATAAAAGGATTGTTGGAGCTGGAATGCTGTCAGTTCCTAGGAGGTTTGAACTTTATCATTTTCCTTCACTCTAAATAATCATTTATTTTTCAGCCTACACAATTTTCCCAATAGTGGTGAATAAATCACAGTTGCTAGTACTATGCACTGACTACATGAGATACAATGTTACATATAACGATGCATATAAGATTTAGCTATATGGCCCCATGATCATTAGCTACTCCCCTGTCTGTGTGACTCTGAGGCATACAGAGGCAAAGTTTTTTTTCCTGCTAGCTTTTGTACAAATGTAATAGATATAATACTATGCCATGCGCCAAAAATATCCTTCCTAGAGTTGAACAATTTTCTAAAATTTGTTTCAGGTCTGATTACTTCGAATCGACCAAGAAACTTCATTTGGGTACAAAGCAATTCTACCTGAATTGAAATTGAGTTAAATGCCTGGAAAATCTTTCTCTCTCTTGGTTTGCTCATCTCTAATCCTTCCCTAAAGGCATTACATGCACAATGGCAAGCAATAGAACATATAGATTCTGTAGCAGTGGAAATACAATGGGTGAACTGTATTTGTATTGTAGTAAAATTAGATAGGGTAGTACAGTGTTTCACAACCAGTGTGCCTCCAGCTGTTGCAAAACTACAACTCCCAGTATGCCTTGACAACCTTTGGCTGTGCGGGCATGCTGGGAGTTGTAGTTTTGCAACAGCTGGAGGCACACTGGTTGGGAAACACTGGGGTAGTAGACAAAATTGGCCGAAAATGTGTCACATTTCATAATGGTGAATCATAAGAGCATCATAAATTTAGCACAACCAACTAGACATATGAAACGCTTTCTTTATGCCACCTCATGGCCAAAACTTTGGACCAAAAAATTATGTGCCTGCATTGCTGAGAAAAACAATGCTTTAATATGTGCAAATGAACCTCTAGGAGCAATGGGGGCGTTGCTGTTACACCTTGACGCTCTGCTATTTCTGCAAGTGCTGCACCCTCTGCACATTGATTGACAAGGCAAGGCATGATAATGTTTACATTGCCTGAAACTGTCAATTAAACTGCAGAGAATGCGGCAGTTATAGAGAGCAGAGCCTCTACGTGTAACGGCAACATCCCTGTTGCTCCTAAAGGCTCATTTACATATATTAACACTTTCAGGACCAAGCCATTTTTCACCTTTCTGCCCAGGCCATTTTTATCATATGTGTCACTTTATGTGGTAATAACGTTAAAACACTTACTTATCCAGGCCATTCTGAGATTGTTTTCTCATCACATATTGTACTTCAGGACAGTGGTAAAATTGAGTCAAAATTTAATTTTTATTAATAAAAAAATACCAAATTTACCAAAAATTTGGAAAAAATTCCAAATTTCCAAATGTCAATTTCTCAACTTTTTTAATAGCTAGTAATAACTCCAAAAATAGTTACTACTTTACATTCCCCATATGTCTACTTCATGTTTGGATCATTTTGTGAATGCCATTTTATTTTTTAGAGATATTAGAAAGCTTAGAAGTTTAGAAGGAAATCTTGAAATTTTTCCGAAAATTTCCAAAACCCACTTTTTGAGGACCAGTTAAAGGCCTCTTTCACACTACAGTTTGTTGAATTCAGTGTTTTGCATTCCGTTTTTCACTGATCCGTTGTTCCATTTTTTGCTTCCGTTGTGGTTCCGTTTCCGTTCCGTTGTTCCGTTCCGTTTTTCCATATGGCATATACAGTATACAGTAATTACATAGAAAAAATTGGGCTGGGCATAACATTTTCAATAGATGGTTCCGCAAAAAACGGAACGGATACGGAAGACATACGGATGCATTTCCGTATGTGTTCAGTTTTTTTTGCGGACCCATTGACTTGAATGGAGCCACGGACTGTGATTTGCGGCCAAATATAGGACATGTTCTATCTTTTCAACGGAACGGAAAAACGGAAATACGGAAACGGAATGCATACGGAACACATTCCGTTTTTTTACGGAACCATTGAAATGAATGGTTCCGTATACGGACCGTATACGGAACGCAAAAAACGGACCGCAAAACGGAAAAAAAAAACGGTAGTGTGAAAGAGGCCAAAGTCTGAAGTCACTTTGTGAGGCTTACCTTATAGAAGCCACCCAAAAATGACCACATTTTAGAAAATACACCCCTCAAGGTATTCAAAACTGCTTTTACAAACTTTGCTAACCCTTTAGGTCTTCCACAAGAATTCATGGAAAATGGGGATGAAATGTCAGAATTTCACATTTTTAGCAGATATTCCATTTTAATTAATTTTATTCCACTAACAAAGCAAGGGTTAACAGCCAAACAAAACTCAAAATTTATTGCCCTGATTCTGTAGTTTGCAGAAACACCCCATATGAAGTTATAAACTGCGGTACAGGCACACAGCAGGGCGCGGAAGGAAAGGAACGCCATATGGTTTTTGGAAGGCAGATTTACCTAGGATAATTTTAGGCTGCCATGTCACATTTAAAGACCACCTGATGCACCCCTAAAGAAGAAACTCTAAAAAAATGACCACATTTTGGAAACTAAGGGATAAGGTGGCAGTTTTGTTGGTAAATTTTTAGGGTACATTTCATTTTTAATAGCTGTTTTGGCACCGTTTTTATTTTTTGTTGTTTACAATGTTTATCTGACAGGTTAGATCATATGGTATTTGTATAGAGCAGGTTGTAAAGGATGCAGCGATACCTAATATGTAGACTTTTTTATTTATTTGTTTTACACAATAACAGCATTTTTGAATTTAAAAAAACATGTTTTATTTCTCCATATTCTGAGAGCCCTACTTTTTTTTTATTTTTTAGGCAATTGTCTTACATAGGATCTCATTTTTTGCGGGATGAGATGACTATTTGATTGGCACTATTTTGGGGTGCGTATGACTTTTTGATCACTTGCAATTACACTTTTTTTGTGACATAAAAAGGCCTTTTTGACACCGTGTTTATTTGAATTTTTTTTACGGTGTTCACCTGAGGGGTTAGGTCATGTGATATTTTTATAGAGGCAGTAGTTACGGATGTGGAAATACCTAAAATGTATACCTTTTTTTTCTTTCATTTATGTAAGTTTTACACAATGATTTCATTTTTGCAACAAAAAAAATAAATAGCATGTTTTAGTGTCTCCATAGTCTGAGAGCCATAGTTTTTTCAGTTTGTGGGCGATTGTCTTAGGTAGGGTATCATTTTTGCGGGATGAGATGACGGTTTGATTAGCACTATTTTGGGGGGCATATGACTTTTTGATTGCTTGCTATTACACTTTTTGTGATGTAAGGTGATGAATAAATGCCTTTTTTGACACAGTTTTTATTTTTTTAAGGTGTTCACCTGTGATATTTGTATAGAGACGGTCATTATGGATGTGGCAATACCTAATATGTATACTTTTTTTTTTATTTATGTACGTTTTACGCAATTATATAATTTTTGAAACCCCCCAAAAAAATCATGTTTCATTGTACATATTCTGAGAGTCCTAGTTTTTTTTATTTTTTGGGCTATTATCTTAGGTAGGGTCTAATTTTTTGCGGGATGTGATGACAGTTTTATTGGCATTATTTTGGGGGGCATATGACTTTTTGATCGATTGCTATTACACTTTTTGTGATGTAAGGTGACAAAAAAATGGCTTTTTTTACACTTTTTTTTTTTTTTTTACGGTATTCATCTGAGGGGTTAGGTTATGTGGTATTTTTATATAGCAGGTTGTTACAAATGCAGCGATACCTAATATGTCTACTTTTTTTAGTTATTTTTTACATTTAACACAATAAAAGCATTTTTGAAATAAAAATGTATTTTTATTTTTTGGGAGATTGTCTTAAGCAGGGGCTTATTTTTTGCGGGATGAGGTGACGGTTAGATTGGTAGTATTTTGGGAGGCATATGCATTTTTGATCACTTGGTGTTACACTTTTAGTGATGTAAGGTGACAAAAAAAAGTTTTTTTAGCACAGTTTTTTTTAAGGTGTTCACCTAAGGGGTTAGGTCATGTGATATTTTTATAGAGCCGGTCGATACGGACACGGAGATACCTAATGTCTACTTTTCTTTTTTTTCCTATTTTCTACTTAATTTTTTACTTGAAACTTTCCTTTTTTTATTCTTCATTTAATTTTTTGTCCCACTTTGGGACTTCAACTTTTTGGTGTCTGATCCCCTTTACAATGCATCACAATACTTCTGTATTGTGATGCATTGGCTGTAAGTGTATTACAGACTGTAATACACTTACAGCCTGCTTGCCTGTGAGATCCAGGGGGCTAGATCTCACAGGCTCTCCTGGAAGGCAGCCACAATGCCTAAGGAAGGCATTAGGCTAACTTCCCTGCCATCGGGTCCCTGCCACAGCAGCGTGGGGATCCGATGGCTGCTTCCTCCCTGCACAGACATCACACGTGCAGGGGTTAATGCGCCGGAATCGGTGATTTCACTGATGCCGGCGCATACAGCAGGGGTCCGGCTATCAGTGACTGCCGAAACCCTGCTGCGGATTGGGTTGACTAAGCTCCTGCACCCGGCCGATCAGCGTATCATACATGTACGGTGCTGGGCGTTAAGTCCCGTCCAGTTGCGCCGTACATGCACGTTGTTGGGTGTTAAGGGGTTAAACCATCATTTTTCTCAGGGAAACAACATTGATTCCATCAGCTGCCAAGTGCACATGCAACAGGTCAGCCAGTGTCACAGGTACAAATCTGCTGACAGATGCCCTTTAATAGACCTGCCACATTTTATAACTCTTCTTAGCCATTCCGCCTATTCACTACACTTCTTAAAAATGTTGGGGAAGGTGTGAAAGTGTAAAAAATATAAATTTGCTGCACTAACTGTTCTCCGCTTTTTACCACAATTTGAAGCTTTTTGATAAGTAAATCTCACAATTATTTGCAGTAATGGACCATTGCGGTCATTTATCAAGCTAGTGTAAAGTAAAACTGGCTTAGTTGCCCATAACAACCAATCAGATTCCACCTTTCATTTTTAACAGCTCCTTTGGAAAATGAAAGGTAGAATATGATTGGTTGCAAAGGGCAATGAAGTCAGTTCTACTTTACACCAGTTTGATAATTTACCCCACATGTTTCCATAAGAAGATATCTGAAGAACAAATCTGGATTTAGTAAATATGTGGACTGAGCCAACCACATAATCTGGTGGAGGAGGGATAATGTTCCAGGGTTGTGTGGCAGTGAATGGAATCATAATGCTGCATCAAATTACAATCTAGAGAATTAGTGCCTTCAATTTTGTAGCAGCAGATTAAAAAAAGACATTTCATGTTTTAACATGACAGTATGCCCCAGTGAAGCCCATTTTTTTTATTTTATTTTTTTCAGGTCGGTTGTACAAGAAAAAAAACTAATCAGAACAAAGGCCACCATAGATGAGGACATACTGTATGTGGGAGATATCAGTGATGGATCTGGACAGATTCCACAGGGCCTATAATATGGTCCATCAAATGTTGCTGGCATTGTTGAGGGTAGAAGAAATAACTGAAGGCTGTATTTTTCTTGTTCCGAATGTTCGAAGCCACTGACTGAATGAGCAGAGGTGATCAAAGCTTCCTGTGCTTTGTGCATTGTACACTGTGATATCCTCGTGTGTAATTTGTACATAGGAGGCTGTATTGTGTTTCAGACAAAATCCATAATGATAGCCTTCCGAAGAGTGTAATGTCAAATGTATTATTGCTTCATCTGTAAAATGAATTACTTGGTGCCACAAAGTATAAAACAAGCAACCTGGGAGTATCTTGATGACTGTAACTATTAAAATAAAATTGCAGTGAGGTTCTTGAAGCCCAGGATATGTGGTCAAATGGTCCCAGTGCAATGCTATTTAAAGAACAATCCATTGCAAGTAAAAATAAAAAATAGAACTCATTGTAAGAAAGGCTGAATACAGGGTCTGCAAGTTTCCTATTGTATTTTGGCAAAATTCAGTTTTGCTTTATGGCAGATTGCAGGGTCATTTTGTTGAAAAACATTGAGATTTCACAATATTTTTACCTGTCAAGATTATTAAATATTAAATTCTGTGTCTTCTATGCCTTCGCGAAAAAAAAATAATATATATATATATATATATATATATATGAAATTATTAACTAGATATGTTTCTATTCTAAGAGGACCTACCAGAAGAAGATTTGGGCCAACCACTCTATTATGTCATTAAATTCTCATTCGTGGAAATTCAGTTGATGGGACGCCCAAAATTAGGATAGAGGGTCAATAGTTAGCTATTTTCTGCATACTCTAGTACTGATCACTTTATCTAAACCAAGGTGAAATTCAGTTCCTAAACAGTGGGAATGGCACTGTGGAGAAATCCCAACAAGCTGATGTGCGTTGATCAGTAGGGGTCTGAGAAGTCAAATCCTACACTGTAGATCAATAGAGTGGCGTCACATCCCAAGAATGTTCTATCACAACTAAGGCTACTTTCAAATCTGCGCTTTCCCTTTCCACTATTGAGATCCGTCATAGGTTCTCAATAGCAGAGGAAAACCCTTCAGTTTTGTCCCCATTAATTGTCAATGGGGACAAAACTGAACTGAAGGGAATGGAGTGCACCAGAATGCATTCTGTTACGTTTCATTGCATTTGCATACAAAAGTGCACCAAGCAGCGTTTCTGAGTGCATCCTATTTCTCTAATACAAAATAAAACGGATTCATCAATCATTGACTTACAATGGTTCCGTCATGGCTACTTTAGAGATAATACAACCGGATCAATTCATAATAGATGCAGGCGGTTGTTTTATCATGACTGGAGCTTTTTTACTGATCCATGACGGATCCAGTAAAAAACGCAGATGTGAAAGTAGCCTAATGGAGTATTTAACTCCAAGAGGCAGCTTTCTGAAGTGTATGCCAAGCCTTAGTGACTCAAGATGAATCTTCTGGACAGCAAGTCACTACCTGCATATATGCATGCTGTACACAGTTTATATGCCATTCAGTCGTATTTCATCAGGTTACCATACACTCAGTTTCCGTTAAAAGAAACATGCTAATTAATTGGCTCATCTAGGGTACAAAATTGATGGCCTATCCTTAGAGTTAACATAATGAAGATTTGCAGAACGATAGGGCAGCAGTGTTCACCATAGTGATGTAGTCCTTTCATTGCAGTATTGACACATCAACGTCTATACAAGTGCGGTTGTGTCTGGTACTACAACCAAACATATTTAAGTATATGGGGCTGAGGTTATGACGATTGCTGGGGGTCCTGGGATTAAAATGTAAGAAAATCTATTTGAATATAATTTATATGGGACTCTTCTTGATGTTGGTTCAATTTTTGTGACAAATTTAAGTAATATAAGATTTTTGATGCAGTTTGTGTGTGCTTTGAAAGGGCTGACAACTTTCATAGCATCTGTTTTTCAAAGACACCTTTGACATCTTCAAGACATTTACTCTAGTTTCACACTAGCACTTATATTTGAAACCAGAAGTTTGCATATTCTATACAAAAAGACATATATGCATGTTTTTCTCAATATCTGACATGAAATCAGAATAAACCTTTCCTGTTTTTGGTCAATTAGGATTACCATAATTATTATTATTTGCCAAATGGCAGAATAATAAGAGAGAATGTTTTAAGGCATTTTTATTACTTTCTGCAAAGTCAAAAGTTTACATACATTTCATTAATATTTGTTACCATTGCCCTTAAACTGTATGACTTGGGTCAAACGTTTTGGATATTCGTCCACAAGCTTCTCACAATAGTTGGTCTGAATTTGGGCCCATTCCTCCTGGCAAAACTGGTGTAACTGAGCCATGTTTGTTGGTCGCCTTGCCGCACCTGCCTTTTCGGCTTTTTCAATAGGATTGAGATCGGGGTTTTGTGATGGCCTCTCCAAAACATTGAATTTGTTATCCTTAAGACACTTTGTAACCAGTGTGGCAGTATGCTTCGGGTCATTGTCCATTTGGAAGACCCATTTCTGCCTAAGCTTTAACTTCCTGGTTGATGTCTTAAGATGTTGCTTCAGTATTTCCACATAATCTTCTTTCCTCATGATGCCATCTATTTTGTGAAGTGCACCAGTACCTCCTGCAGCAAAAAAACCACAACATGATGCTGCCACCCCCTTGTTTCACAGTTGGGATGGTGTTCTTTTGGCCTCCTGCACACGACCGTATGGCTATTTCATTGTTTTGCGGTCCGTTTTTCACGGATCCGTTGTACTGTTTTTTTGTTTCTGTTGTGTTTCCGTTTCCGTTCCATTTTTCCGTTCCGTTTTTCCATATGGCATATACAGTATACAGTAATTACATAGAAAAAATTGGGCTGGGCATAACATTTTCAATACATGGTTCCGCAAAAACGGAATGGATACGGAAGACATACGGATGCATTTCCGTATGTGTGCCTTTTTTTTGCGGACCCATTGACTTGAATGGAGCCACGGACGTGATTTGCGGGCAATAATAGGACATGTTCTATCTTTGAACTGAAAAACGGAAATATAGAAACGGAATGCATAAGGAATACATTATTTTTTTTTGTGGAACCATTGAAATGAATGGTTCCGTATACGAACTGTATACGGAACACAAAAAACGGCCCGCAAAACGGAAAAAATAAAACGGTAGTGTGAAAGAGGCCTTAGGCTTCTAAGCAGCTCCCTTTTTCATGCAAATGTAATGATGGTCATTATGGCCAAAAAGTTCAATTTTAGTTTTGTAAGAGCACAGGCCATGTCCCCAAAAATTTAAGTCTTTGTTCCTGTGTGCATTTGCAAACATTAATCTGGCTTTTTTATGTTTCTTTTGGAGTAATGGCTTCTTCTTGGCTTCATGTTGATACAGTAGTCACTGTGGATATTGATACAATCTTACCAGCTTCCGTCATCATCTTAACAAGGTCTTTTGCTTTGTTCTTGGGTTGATATGCACATGTCGGACCAAAGCACATTCATCTCTGGGACACAGAACCCGTCTCCTTCCCGAGCGGTATGATGGATGGACATTCCCATCTTGTTTGTACTTGCGTATAATTGTTTGTACGGATGAACGAGGCACCTTCAGGTATCTTGAAATTGCACCCAAGGTTGAGCCAGTTTTGTGCAAGTCCTCAATTCTCTTCCTGATATAATGGCTGATTTCTTTAGACTTTCCCATGATGCTACACAAAGAAGCAGTGTGTTTCAGGTGTGCATTTAAATACATCCACAGGTGTGTCTCTAATTAACTCAGATGTTGCCAACAAACCTAACAGAAGATTCCAAACACATGACATCATCATATGGGCAGTCCAGAATTGTTTAAAGGCATAGTAATCTTAGTGTATGCAAACGTTTGACATTGCAGAAAGTAATAAAAATGCCTTAAAACATTCTCTCTCTCTCATTATTCTCGCATTTGGCAAATAATAATAATTATGGTAATCCTAATTGACCAAAAACAGGAAAGGTTTATTCTAATTTCATGTCAGATATTGAGAAAAACATGCATATGTGTCTTTTTATATAGTGTATGTAAACTTCGGGTTTCAATTGTACATAGTCTGAGAGGCTGTTCCAGCAGAGGAACACCCTGCCTGAGATCATCGCATCCAGATAGTGTAAAGCTAGCCTTAGTCTATGTTTTGAAAAAACAGCAATTTCAAAAAGTAGGAAACCCAAAGATAATTCTCACACACTTCAATTCTATCCACTAGACAGTGTGCAGTAGATGGAAACATTCACCACAAGCATTTTACAAAGCTTTACGTGTTTGCGACCTATTCTCATCTATAATGGAAAATATGAGAAGCTGTGTGAAACTTATGTTGGAACATGAAGCGACATGGGTATAATAGATCTGCCATGCATACGGTATGTGGACTCCAGAGGGTATATTGGTTGGAGGAATTCCATGAGCTTCCAGGAGGTTTCTACTTAGGAAAATAACTTATTTCCATTTGTTCATGGAATAACCTAGATTCATATATCAATTAATGACAGCTAAGCAACGTGCCACTGTATGTAATTTCCATTGTAACGTTTATCATGGTAGGTTCTCTTTGACTTTTTGCATCTGCATCAAGTTTTCTCCCTGTTACAGCTACTGTACGCATACAATTTATCACACAGATCTGTTCATCTACAAATCCCTTAACTTTGTTGTAATATAAGCAATATGTCTTCTCTTTTCAGATATTTCTATCTAGTGCTGCTACTGCATAATACCCATACCCATGTAATCAGCAATAGCCCCTCCAGTTCCCCTCTGCTGACATTCCATATAGTCCTGTTCCTTACATTATTGAGCTCTGTCACAATTGTTTGAAGTCTTCTGCATCTACTTTGTAAGGCTTCATTCACACATACGTGAATTTCCATGGACCACGGTCCGTGAAAACCTGGCCTGCCGTCCTGCCGAGTGCTCGCGCACACGGTGTTATTGGTTGCTATTTCTTCTAATAGATACAGAGAGGCGAGAGTCAATGCAGTCTTTTTCCACTGGCTATATATTAAAATCTTTCTAAATATAGAACCTATATCATTTACAGAGTACTTTGATGTGTCCAAGGGCCAATAACTACCTACATCAACCAAAATATCTCTTACAGTTCTGTAAAACAGTGCTAAAAGTGAACACACCTTATTTGACATGGCATATAAGATGGACAGTGCAGCTTTTTAATAGGTATCTCCTGTGGCAAATGGAGCTTTTCTTACCAGACTCTACCAAAGAGATATCATATGGCTCTGGTCTTCTGTTATTTCTGAAACATATACTGTCTAATAACACTCCATAAAACCTAAAATGTGATCCTTAGAGTAAAACAGGGGAGAGATGTCTGTAATACATGATAGGGCACATTAAGTTGATAGATGGAGGTTTCACGTGAACCTTCCTCAAGAAGACGACCTCTGTCCTCAAGATGATGACATCTTTAATGTTCCTGCAGTCAATATTCATACAGCCGTCTAGTGTCACCTGACAACACCACAGAGCATTACAGAAGTGATGACATTTCCACCAGTTTTCTGCCATGATGGAATTTCAAAAAAAAAAAAAATTGACACTGGCCTTTTTTTCAGCAGTATATCAATATTCGTGATTATACCCCATTGCTTTTTATCTACATGTAAGAACTTTCCACTAAGTAGGCCTGAAGCAGCCTGCAGACTCATTCTCTAGGACAAACTGTCCCCTGCTTTATCATAAATCAGTCTACATAGCCCTCTAGTTGGTTTTCACTCGAGCAAAAGGTTACAAGCTTCTTTTTCTATCTTTTTGCTAATGTTTCATGGAGAATCTCTTGTTAGATGTCTCTGGAAGTTAGCTGTGTGGATCCCCATCTTTAGCTGAATTTGGTGACATTTTGTTTAGTTTGCGTGATTGTGTAGGTTTGTCTTGTTTAGCATTTCTGTGCTTCTGCCATTGCTGATTCAATAGTAATAGCCTTCTGTAACTAGGATTGCCATCTTTTCAAGCAACAAATACTAGCCAATACTACACTATAAAAATGGGGTCTGGTTGGGGGGGGGGGGGGGGTATTTGACACTGATTGTTTCTTCATACATTTTTTTAAGAAAAAAACAGTTTACCTGTTGTTTAGTACCCTGAAAGATTATCAAAATTAGGGTTATTCACCTTAGAAAAAAGACGACTGAGGGGAGATCTAATAACTATGTATAAATATATCAGGGGTCAGTACAGAGATCTCTCCCATCATCTATTTATCCCCAGGACTGTGACGAGGGGACAAATAATTGATAAATTTATGGTTTGTTGGGGCGGGTTATTTAACTGCATTTGTTTTTGTGTTTGTTCACTGTTTGAAAAAGGCACATTTATTGCCAAAACGCGTCACAGTATAAGGGATATGTGACAATAAAAAGCAATTCTACAAGCTACTTTACAGAGTGCCAGTCCTTTACTAATACCGTATATGCTGTTATCACTTTGACATTGAAAATGCTGTATTGTGTAGTGCACCCAGTAAATGGGAGAGGAGTAGGAGAATAAGAGTGATGGTAGCAAGAATTTTGTTCACTCTATTGCTCCCATGGGCTGTGCAGTGATGGGAAGGGGGCACCTGTTCTTCCCATTGAGGCAGGCTCTAGTTTGGGGTTTCTCATTAGAGATGAGCAAATTTTTGAAATGTGGATAGATCCGGCACTCAAATAAAAACAATTTCCTTTATTAACTCAGAACATAGTAGAAAAATATTAAAACCACTGTCGCTTATGATAAAAAGTAACACAGAAAATCTGGCATGGATGAGATAGGAGCTGGACTGGAAATATCTTAATAAAAGAGTAATATAATATATCAAACCCAGTGCAGACACATATTGCAAAATATGCATTTGAAGAAGGCAAAATGGAGTGTGAACTACATCAGCGTATGGCTCAGCATAGAAGAGGCAAAACCTTTGGTCAAGATTCAGCCGTGTACTTACATCTAAAAGACACAGGTCACACCTTTGAAGACAGTCAAGTACGTGTTTTGGATAAGGAGGCCGATTGGTACAAACGCGGTGTGAAGGAGACCATCTACGTAAAAATGGAGAAGCCAAGCTTGAATAGAGGTTGGGGGGGGGGGGGGGTTAGACATCTATTGTCTGCCACATACAATACTGTCTTGACACCTTTTTCTGGGAAGTCTTTATCACCTACTGACTCCAATTAGGATAATGGAATCAACAACTTTGACCCCATGCTGGGTATAATGACCTCTGACCCCATGCTGGGTATAATTACCAGATGTTGATTCAGTTACATATTTATTCCCAGAGAATTCTTGTACAGTCACTCAGAATTGAGAAAGCTCGTTGGAAGAAAGAGTGAAACGTTTTCAAGAAATCTACAGTACGTCCAGTTGCCTTGATTTGTTCTTTACAGATACAGTGTGAATAAGGTCATTCATATAGATATGACAAATCAGTCTTAAGGTTCATTCTATTAGGAGACCTGCTTCCCATTGTGAGGATCCAGTATGCCTCATGCCTCATCAGGACTTGTCTCTAATTGCCTTTTCTTTTGGGCTGATTACCTTTTTCAATGGCTTTAACCTGAAAGGTCTGTGTGTTGCCTTGGTGGCTGTTCACATAATGTGCAGCTGCATCTGCCTGGTTTTTCAGTTGAGGATTTTTGATACTATTGAGGTGTTCAGCAATGTGGTTTTTAAGGTGGTGCACCCAACATACTGGATACTACATTCAATAACATAAATAATATAGTTGGTGTTGCAGTTAATAAAAGTATTAATATTTAAAGTTGATCGCGAATATTCGAATCACACATTTTTAGCCTGAAAATCGGCACTTTGAGAATTCGCTAAGATGTATCATATAGTGCTATATTTTCGTAGTCGTGAATATTCAAGATTTGTTTTCTTCAGTAAGCTTCCTTCTTGTTTGTGGGCCAATGAGAAGGATGCAATATCTTTGTCAGAGCTTAGCAACATCCCTAGCAACCATTTATTAATATATAATGTTAAAAGGCCCAAAAATATTTATAAAACAAGCAAGGACACACCAAAAAATAATCTTAAATTAATGCGACCTCTGACTGCCTTCAGAACAGTGCAAAATCCAATAGGCAAAGAACAGGAGGGAGGATAGAGAGGAGATAGGTCTACAGCTAAACCACAATAATACGCTAAGTAGTTTTATGTGTACTCTTGATATAATTTGGATGTGACCACCACAAATTTTTTTCAGGAGCTTTATTAGGCATTTATAGGAAGTTTCGTTAAACGAAACTGGGCAGTCACTGTTGCCTAATTAAGGGACAGTAAGGGGAAGTCTAGAGAGGGAGTACTACTAGTGAGAATCTCTAGGGATACATAGGGGCAGCATCCTAGTACCACTGTCTCTCCTCTCTATCCTCCCTCCTGTTCTTTGCCTATTGGATTTTGCACTGTACTGAAGGCAGTTAGAGGTCGCATTGATTTAAGATTATTTTTGGTGCGTCCTATTCCTTATCCAATTACATTAGATAGTTAGTTAGCTCATATATATGCCGTATTTTTCACCACATAAGACACACTTTTTCCCCCCTGCGTCTTATGGGGTGAATACTAATGATCGCTTACATTATGAAAGCGCTCATTAGTACCGGAGGACCAGGAAGCGGGGAAGGTTCTGTACTCATCGCTTCCTGGTCCTCGGCTATCGGCTGTGCAGTGGCTGCGCACAGCATGAGGGCGCTCTCTGACCTCACGCTGTGCACGCTGGTTCATAGCACAGCCGACGGAGGAAGAAGGCAGAGCGCAGGCAGTGAGGAGCGGCCGCGTCCAGGAGCAGGAGAGTTAAGTGGTTTATTTATTTTGTGATTTGAGGCTGGGGGCTGCTGAAACATGGCTGAGGGCTGATCAAACATAGTTGGGAGCTGCTGAAACATGGCTAGGGGCTGATCAAACAAGGTTGGGGGCTGCTAAAACATGGCTAGGAGCTGATCAAACATGGTTGGGGGCTGCTGAAACATGGCTGGAAGCTGCTGAAACATAGCTAGGGGCTACTGAAACATAGCTAGGGGCTACTGAAACATAGCTAGGGGCTACTGAAACATAGCTAGGGGCTACTGAAACATGGCTGGGGGCTGCAGAAACATGGCTGGGGCTGCAGAAACATGGTTATGGGCTGCTGAAACATGGTTGGGGGCTGATCAAACATAGCTGTGGGCTGATCAAACATGGCTGGGGTTATGAGATATAGCAGGGGGCTGATATGAGGCATGGGGTCTCATCTGAAGTCTGAATGGGGGGGTCTTCTTTATATTTGGTTTTGATATGAGATCTGATTGGGATCTTATTAACATTGGAGTCTGATCTGAGGTCTGAATGAGGGTCTTATTAACATTGGGGGTCTGATTGGGGCCATGAGCTGAGGTCTGATTAATATTGGGGTCTGAAGTCTAATGAAAAATATTTTTTCCTTATTGTCCTCCTCTAATACCTAAGTGTGTCTTATAGGACAGTAAGTCTTATAGGGCGAAAAATACGGTAATACAGATAGTTGGAGATAGTCAGTAGAGATAGCCTTTCAGAGCGAACTTCCGGTGCCATATTCTTTTACATTATGAATAACTTTGACCCATGACACATCGATCAGGTGATACAGTACAGCCAATTGAGACGTTTCAGCACATGGACATACCCCCTACTATACAAATAAACCTGATCTGGACGCCATTTTAAGTACTGGTATAGGTGTGCTATTGATAGGTGTCAATTACTGAGGGGTGTAATATACTTATAATATACTTTCTAACATAGAAAGTATATTATAGTGCATTTGTATTGTGCAGCGGTTGTGTGCGGTTCTGCTGCGATACCGCAGCTACACAGAGTGACAAACGCTATTGGAACAGATGATTTCTACTGGTGTGATATAGCAGTTGCCCCCCCAAAAAACGGATTGAAGCAGGGGTGTTATATACCAATAATATACTATATATGTAGTGCATTTGGGTAGTGTAGCATTTGTCTGCGATTTTGCTGCGCTACATCAGCTACAGATAGTTACAAACGCCATTGGAACAAATAATTTCTACTGGTGTGATAAATCAGTTGCCCCCCCAAAAAACTGATTGAAGCAGGGGTGTTCTATACCAATATCATACTTTCTATATAGTGCAGTTGGGTAGTGCAACATTTGTTTATGGTTTAGCTGTGTTACCTCAGCTACAGATAGTGACAAACGCCATTGGAACAAATAATTTCTACTGGTGTGATATACCAGTTGCCCCCCCCCCCCCCCCCAAAAAAAAAAAAACTGATTGAAGCAGGGGTGTTATATACCTATTATATAATTTCTATATAGTGCATTTGGGTAGTACATCATTTGTTTGCGGTTTTGCTGCATTACCTCAGCTACAGATAGTGACAAATGCCATTGGAACAAATAATTTCTACTGGTGTGATATTACCAGTTGCTCCAATGATTGAAGCAGGGGTGTGATATACCACTATCATACTTGCTATATAGTGCAGTTAGGTAGTGCAGCATTTGTTTGCGGTTTTGCTGCGTTATCTGAGATCAGAGTGACAAACTCTATTGGAACAAATCATTTCTACTGGTGTGAAATACCAGTTGCCCCCCCAAAACAATTGATTGAAGCAGGGGTGTTATATACCAATAATATATTTTCCATATAGTGCATTTGGGTAGTGCAGAATTTGTTTGCTCTTTTGCTGCGTTACCGCAGCTACACAGAGTGACAAACGCCATTGGAACAAATAATTTCTACTGGTGTGATATACCAGTTGCCCCCCCAAAAAAGTGAAAAAAAAGGGGGCTACAGTAAAATTGTTATTCATTGACTGCATAATGTACCTCGAGCCACATAATCACAATTTCTTTTATGTTAGGTGAATGTCTAATTTTTAAGGCCCGTACTCCTGTGGCCTAAAATAACATTTTACTAGGCTTCAACAGGGCACATTTCAGAGAATTTCCCTTTAAGATGCCTAAAAATGTCCCTTGATTAAGGCCTCTTTCACACTACCGTATGGTTATTTCAGTGTTTTGCGGTCCGTTCTTCACGGATCCGTTGTTCCGTTTTTTTTTGTTTCAGTTGTTTCCGTTCCGTTGTTCCGTTCCGTTTTTCCGTATGGCATATACAGTATACAGTAATCACGGAACGTGATTTGCGGGCAATAATAGGACATGTTCTATCTTTCAACGGAACGGAAAAATGGAAATACGGAAACGGAATGTATATGGAACACATTCCGTTTTTTTTGCGGAACCATTGAAATAAATAGTTCCGTATACGGAACGTATACGGAACACAAAAAAACGGCCCGTACAGTCGCAAAAAAAAACGTTTGTGTGAACTAGGCCTTAGATACATATTTTTTGTTGGAATTTTTGTCATTGATCCCCCTCTAGTATGTCCCTGTCCATATAGTGGGACTATTTGTACACTTCTACTAATTATTTGGTGGCTGCAAATATGAGCTGAAGGTTTTTCAGCTTCGCCTGCCATTAAAGTGAATGAGGCCCGCCGCAAACTTGCGGTTCGCAAACATTTGATCGTGTTCGCCTGATCGCGTTTGCGAACCGTCCCAGCCGATGTCCTTCCATCACTAATAGTCAGTGTAGGCTAGTGATATAGTGCAGCTGATAGGTTCCAGTGCAGGGTGTTAGGTAGTGTGATAGGAATTACTGTTTCTCTGCTGTCCATACATACAAGCTACAGACATAGTGCTGTGATGTCACAACAATTCTTAGTGCACCAATCAGTAATATCTACTTAGACCTGATAAAATGTGAAGTTGCATATATTGCGCAAAAAATATGCGCATCAGTGGTACCGATTTGCGCAATCGTCAAAATAATGACTGGAGATCACAAATTCTAGAATTTGCTAATCTATTGCAACTATTATGCGAAAAATTAGCGGAATTTCGTGAAAACGAATATTGCCTATGCCGCTCATTAATATTAATATTATGACAATAGTTATTTGCTGTGGAGGTCACAGACTTACAAGGTTTGATGTTTTTGCATATACTTCATCTGTTATGACCACATTTACACAGGCCTTTGCATGTGAGCCAGTGTTGTGCATTTTTGCCAATGTGACTGTTTGGAGACACATACCTGAAAGGAGCTAAAGTATTACCTAAAGTGATACTTCCTTTGGCTACAAATCTGCAGCCATTCTTGAGAATATTTTTAATTTAGGGGTCATCATCCAAAATAGGTAAATATTTTTTGAGGAGATGAACAATCTGATCATATTCTAAAGAATAATTGGTAGAAAAAGTAACCAAATCAGTAGTGTTATCCTATTTGGTCTCTCAATCGTGCCAAAAATACCTCGATCACTAAAAATAGAGTATCCTTACTCAGCGATGGCAGTCACAAATGTTTTTCCCAAAAAACGTAACTCTACTGATCATAATACTGATTTGATTATGTTTATGTTTTCTACCAATTATTCTTTAGAATATGATCAGATTGTTCATATCCTCAAAAAATATTTACCTATTTTGGATGATGACCCCCCAAATTAAAAATATTCTCAAGAAAGGCTGCAGAAAACTGTTAGGTGCAGCTGCACATTATGTGAACAGCCACCAAGGCAACACACAGACCTTTAAGTTTAAAGCCATTGAACGGGGTAATCATCAGCCCAAAAGAAAAGGAAATTGGAGACAAGACCTGCTGAGGCGTGAGGCATACTGGATCCTCACAATGGGAAGCAGGTCTCCTAATAGAATGAACCTTAAGGCCTCATGCACACTGCCGTGTTTCACGGCCGTATGCGGGCCGTGGAACCGCGGCCTGGATCCCTCCTGAGAGCAGGAGCGCACGGCGTCACTGGTTGCTATGACGCCGTGCGCTCCCTGCTGCCGCCGCAATACAGTAATACACTGGTATAGATCATACCAGTGTATTACTGTATTGCGGCGGCAGCAGGGAGCGCACGGCGTCATAGCAACCAGTGACGCCGTGCGCTCCTGCTCTCAGGAGGGATCCAGGCCGCGGTTCCACGGCCCGCATACGGCCGTGAAACACGGCAGTGTGCATGAGGCCTTAAGGTTCATTCTATTAGGAGACCTGCTTCCCATTGTGAGGATCCAGTATGCCTCACGCCTCAGCAGGTCTTGTCTCCAATTTCCTTTTCTTTTGGGCTGATGATTACCCCGTTCAATGGCTTTAAACTTAAAGGTCTGTGTGTTGCCTTGGTGGCTGTTCACATAATGTGCAGCTGCACCTAACAGTTTTCTGCAGCCTTTCTTGAGAATATTTTTAATTTGGGGGGTCATCATCCAAAATAGGTAAATATTTTTTGAGGATATGAACAATCTGATCATATTCTAAAGAATAATTGGTAGAAAACATAAACATAATCAAATCAGTATTATGATCAGTAGAGTTACGTTTTTTGGGAAAAACATTTGTGACTGCCATCGCTGAGTAAGGATACTCTATTTTTAGTGATCGAGGTATTTTTGGCACGATTGAGAGACCAAATAGGATAACACTACTGATTTGGTTACTTTTTCTACCAATTATTCTTTAGAATATGATCTATACCAGTGTATTACTGTTCTGTGCCGGCAGCAGGGAGCGCACGGCGTCATAGCAACCAGTGACGCCGTGCGCTCCTGCTCTCAGGAGGGATCCAGGCAGCGGTTCCACGGCCCGCATACGGCCGTGAAACACGGCAGTGTGCATGAGGCCTAAGACTGATTTGTCATATCTATATTGATGACCTTATTCACACTGCATTTTGCCTTCTTGTTAAATGCATATGTTGCAATATGTGTCTGTACTGCGCTTTATATATTATATTATATTACTCTTTTATTAAGATATTTCCAGTCCAGCTCCTATTCCATTCATGCCAGATTCTCTGTGTTAGGCCTATTGCACACGGCCGTATGGCTTTTTCAGTGTTTTGCGGTCCGTTTTTCATGGATCCGTTGTTCCGTTTTTTGTTTCCGTTGTGTTTCCGTTTCTGTTCCGTTTTTCCGTTCCGTTTTTCCGTATGGCATATACAGTATACAGTAATTACATAGATAAAATTGGGCTGGGCATAACATTTTCAATAGATGGTTCAGGAAAAAACGGAACGGAAACGGAAGACATACGGATGCATTTCCGTATGTGTTCCGTTTTTTTTGCAGATCCATTGACTTGAATGGAGCCACGGACTGTGATTTGCGGGCAATAATAGGACATGTTCTATGTTAAAACGGAACGGAAAAACGGAAACGGAATGCATACGGAGTACATTCCGTTTTTTTGCGGAACCATTGAAATGAATGGTTCCGTATACGGACCGTATACGGAACGCAAAAAACGGCCAGTAAACGGGAAAAAAAAATGTCCGTGTGCAATAGGCCTTACTGCTTTTTCAGCATGCCTGTTAGTATATACATTTTTATCGTTTTCTATGTCTTGTATGCTATGAGGAAGGGCTTATATGCCCAAAAGGCGTAAACGACAGTGGTTTTAATATTTTTCTACTATGTTCTGAGTTAATAAAGGAATTTGTTTTTATTTGCGTGCCGGATCTATCCATGTTTTTGCATTGTTCCTGCATGGAGGTGAGCTGATCCAAATTTCTTCTTTATTGTCATCAAATTTTTTAAAAGTTCGATTTGGTTGATTCGCAGAATTTTACAAAAACTTTACTTTGTGACGAATTACTTTGTCGTGAAGCACATTTTTTTGTAAGTAGCGGGTGCAATGACAGGGAGCTGTGATAGCGGCACCCCCCATCATTGTACCCCTCAGATGTCGCTTTTATACATAATCGGGGCACCTGAGTGAAAAAACGGTGTAAAATTTTTTCAATCTTACCGCCTTCATTTGTTAGCAACGGGCCGGCTGCTGCCATCTTGCTTGAAGATCTGGCTCAAAATCTTGCATGGGATTCAATTCACTCATCTCTAGTTTTCATGCGTGATGTTGGTTGAGGTGCCGTTGGTGTTAAACGTTTTGAGGTCCATGGTAGGGTCCCTTGGTGCAGCTGTGGATATCAGTTCAGTGTAACGTTGCAGAGAATAATGAAGCCAGATGAACAGCAGAAGATTTTTGTACTTAAGAGTTAGGTGAAGCACATCCGTTACAGTTATCAGCATGCAATGGACTGGCCGATGTATACAAATACACTTCTTAGGCCTCTTTCACACGGGCGTCATGTTTTTTGCCTGGATAAGATGCGGGTGCGTTGCGGGAAAACTCGTGTTTTTTCTGCGCAAGTGCAAAACATTGTAATGCGCTTTGCACGCGCGTGAGAAAAATCGGCATGTTTGGTACCCAAATCCGAACTTCTTCACAGAAATTCAGGTTTGGGTTAGATGTTCTGTAGATTGTATTATTTTCCCTTATAACATGGTTATAAGGGAAAGTAATAGCATTCTTAATACAGAATACATAGTACAATAGGGCTGGAGGGGTTACAAAAAATATATAATAATTTAACTCACCTTAATCCACTTGATCGCGCAGCCCGGCTTCTCTTCTGTCTTCTTCTTTGCTGTGCACAGGAATAGGACCTTTGATGATGTCACTGTGCTCATCACATGGCCCAATCACGTGGTTCATCACCATGGTGAGGGACCATGTGATTGGATCATGTGATGTGACGTCAACACAGGTCCTTAACCGGCAGCTCAACATTACAGAATAAGACTGAGATCCGTAACTACACGATCAAGTGGACTCGGTCAGTTAATTTTTTTTTTTTTAACCCCTCCATCACTATTTTACTTTGCATTCTGTATTCAGAATGCTATTATTTTCCCTTATAACCATGTTATAAGGGAAAATAATACAGATCGGGTCCCCAGCCCGATCGTCACCTAGCAACCATGTGTGAAAATCGCACCGCATCCGCACTTTCTTGCGGATGCTTGTGATTTTCACGTGGACCCATTCACCTCTATGGGGCCTGCGTTGTGCGAAAAACGCAGAATATAGAGCATGCTGCGATTTTCATGCAACGCACAAGTGATGCGTGAAAATCACCGCTAGTGTGCAGAGCCCCATAGAAATGAACGGGTCAGGATTCAGTGCGGGTGCAATGCGTTCAACTCACGCATTGCACCTGCGCGGAATACTCGCCCTTGTGAAAGGGGCCTTACAGTTCTTACAGGTGACACGGCTGCACAGGTAGTTAATAGATTATGGTTGTCTGTTTAGAGCAATCCTTACACTGCACTTCTCTAGCTGAAACGACGGGATGTGGATTCTTTTATGCAGGTGATTAAGCTGCTGGGCAAGGAAGCATTTATACAACTGGACAATATGGCTGCAAAGTCTATAAGCTTCTTGCAATGCAATTTACTTCTACAGAACTTCTACTCTGCACCTCTCTCTTTCTTCTGCCCTGCCTTTGTAGGTAAAGTGCATTTCTGGTCCTGGCTGGCACCTAAATCAGGCTGGCTGGACCAACAGCTCTCACATTGTAAATGTGCTTACTTCATTGTCCCATACTACACCATTCTGGGTTTTGTGACTAACTCCTGCCTATGGGGAGAGTGACAACAGGTCCACCTTTATTCTAGTGGGTGTAAATATGGCCTGTTAACTTCTGGCTTGTAAAATACAGTAAATGCATCTATCACACAAAAATATACCTTTGAACCCCTTTTTTTCAGTGGGACACTGCACCTAATATTTAAGAGCTTGAAAGAGGGTTGGATGCTGCCCTACAAGTCCCCAGAGTGTCATACACAACTTTTCAGGAAAAATAGGGTACATTTATTTCAGGTTGAATTTATTTGTACCTGAATCAAATCTGTTGATTTATTGTTACGAACTTGATCGGAAGCAAATTTCAAGACATTTTATTACTAACCTACTTTTAAATTAGGGCTATGGATGTAGGGGCTTTGGTACATTTTGCTTAGAATATTACAGAAGGTATAGATATATTCATATCAATAGCCCTCAGCGTTACAAACAACTTTCTCATGGTTGGAGCAAACTAGGTTGTTGAGATGATCTGGCAAATACATCTGTATCAAATGTGCAGAAACGAAGGAAGATTTACTGCTTTCTTACATTTGATGCAAACATTAACTGATGTAATAAGAATTTTTTGATGCGCTGTAAGGCACACATTTCCTGAGTTAGGAACATAGCCTTCATTGTACTTGCTGGGAAAATCCATAACTGTTCTGCATTCTATAATCTCTATGTTAGACAGAAACCATTCATCACACCAAATCTGACTGAAACCACAGAAGCTGTAAATGGTTGTATCCTCTTGATGATTCCTTTTCCACATACTATGAAAGTCATATTCATTTTCTCCTTAGATTTATTTTTAAAAGAACATGGTCGATTTGGTATAATTTTCCATTAATTTTATACTGCAATGTCTGCCACTTTTTACCTATCAATCAGTAGTGAGCCTATGGTTTTATCATTGGTACCATTCACTTTTATAGAGGCAACCTCTATGTGTACATGTCTAAGTTTTAATAAGTATTTCACATTTTTCTTAAATGTACTTCACAGATCTGACTTTCAACACTCTGTAATCTGACTATTACTTTATAGGTATGTAGAAAAGTATTTTGTATCAATTTAGCTCTTGTAAATCATAATAAGTGCTTTTACACATATACAGAAGGATTGATGGCATCTGAGTCCTTCGTGCTCTTATGTGTCTGCCAAGCATTTTTGGCAGGTCTTGGGTTTCTATTTAATTTCGATGAAATTAAAGGAAAACACCTTTGAAAAAAGTCAACAGTCATAAAGGTTTTAAGTGTATTTTATCTGCACATTCTGAAGGCTTTGTGTTCAGTCTTCCTATTGTAGTGGATTCCAACTATTCCTGTTTACCAGCTAGATCCTCCACCCTAGTCAATAAGTGTCAAACTGCTTCCCTTATTTTCTTCTCATTATCTACTCAAAGCATTGAATGACAAGAATTATCAGTCATGTGACAACTAAGCTCTACCCAGGATGGGAAAAACGTAGAACTCCAGGGAGATCATCAGTGTTAAATTATTTGGAAATTTCCCTTAACGATTTAAAAAAAGTTGCCTAGAAGCAAAAATTTTTGTAAATTATTTTTTCCTATTATCCACATTAGCTGCAGCAATCATATGAATGATGTATGTGATTCACTGTTAGGGACATTTTCTGCTCAAAGCTAACTTTTTTTAAAAATCCCCACACAACCTCTTTAAGCTTTGAGCTAGGTAACTGTCAATGACAGATTAAGGGTGCACAACTGTAGGATAGCCGTGACCACGGATCAGCTAAACACGGACACCGGCATTGCGGCGCAGACCCATTGACTTCTATGGGCCCACAATACGGGAGATGCAGTGAAAGATAGAACTTGTTCTATCATTTATGGCATGGAGGCATAAACTTCTGTATGGGCACATGGCAGGGCTCAGAAGGGAATGAGAGCCATTTGGCTTTTGGAGCATGGATTATGTTGGAATGGTTTTTCGGTGCTACATCACATTTGCAGAGCCTCTCAGGTACCCATACAGTATAAACCCCAATAAGTGATCCCATTTTGGAAACTATGTCCCTCAAAGTATTTAACAACAGGTGGAATGAGCATTTTGACACCACAGGTATTTTGCAGAAATGAATGAACAGGGGACCATGCAAAATGAAAATGTAAAGTTTTCCACAGATAAGTCCTTTCAGTGTCTAGTATGTTGCATGAAGCTTGTGTCATCTAAGACACATCACACACCTTAAAATGCCATAAATGTGGAAGTTAACTGTTGTATGGGATCGCTGCAGGGTTCAGAAGGGAAAGACCACCTTTTGGTTTTTATAGTGCAGATTTTTGTATACTGGCTCTATTTTGCCTCTGGGGTTACAGTACAGTCATTTTCTGACAAACATACGGTTGCAAGAAAAAGTATGTGAACCCTTTGGAATGATATGGATTTCTGCACAAATTGGTCATAAAATGTGATCTGATCTTCACAATAATAGACAATCACAGTCTGCTTAAACTAATAACACACAAATAATTAAATGTTACCATGTTTTTATTGAACACACCATGCAAACATTCACAGTGCAGGTGGAAAAAGTATGTGAACCCTTGGATTTAATAACTGGTTGAACCTTCTTTAGCAGCTATATCTTCAACCAAACGTTTCCTGTAGTTGCAGATCAGACATGCACAATGGTCAGGAGTTATTATTCTTGGGATGTCTGGTGTGAATCGCTTTCTTGAGGTCATGCCACAGCATCTCAATTGGGTTGAGGTCGGGACTCTGACTGGGCCACTCCAGAAGGCATATCTTCTTTTGTTTAAGCCATTCTGTTGTTGATTTACTTCTATGCTTTAGGTAGTTGTCCAGTTGCAACACCCATCTTCTGTTGAGCTTCAGCTGGTGGACAGATTGTCAAGGAACCATGAACCAGACGTACAACAAGAGATACGTGGAAATAAGAAGGCTTTATTGCAAATCAAGCTGTAAGCAAAAGTCCAAACGGATGGCTAAACCGGAGCAGGGTCTTGCAAAGCCAGAGGTCAGGAGCCAGAAGGGTAGTCAGACGAAGCCAGGATCAGGAACCAGAAGGGTAGTCAGACGAAGCCAGGATCAGGAACCAGCGGGGTAGTCAGACGAGGCCAGGATCAGGAACCAGAAGCAGCAGCAGTCTTAGAAGCATGTGCACACAGGAGGACCAAGCAAGGAACTGAAGCCACAGACCTCCTATATATATGAGCTAGGCATCCAGCTACTCCCAGTGGGAAGGAGAAGCCGCAGGGTGGGAGGCTACAAGAAACCCAGAAACCAAGATGGCCGCCAGCACATGTCAAACGAAGGAGAACAGCAAGAAGGTAAGACCATGACACAGATGGCCTTAAGTTATCCTGCAAAATGTCTTGAGAAACTTGGAAATTCATTTTTTCTTCGATCATAGCAATCTGTCCAGGCACTGGCGCAGCAAAGCAGCCCCAAACCATGATGCCCCCCACCAGCATACTTCACAGTTGGGATGAGGTTTTGATATTGGTGTGCTGTGCCTATTTTTCTCCACAAATAGTGTTGTGTGTTTCTTCCAAACAGCTCAACTTTGGTTTCATCTGTCCACAGAATATTTTGCCAGTAGAGCTGTGGAACATCTAGGTGCTCTTGTGCAAACTGTAAACGCGCAGCAATGTTTTTTTTGGACAGCAGTGGCTTCCTCTGTGGTATCCTCCCATGAAATCTATTCTTGTTTAGGGTTTTACGTATTGTATATTCGCTAATAGGGATGTTGGCATATGCCAGAGACTTTTGTAAGTCTTTAGCTGACACTCTAGGATTCTTCTTCACCTTATTGAGCAGTCTGCACTGTGCTCTTCCAGTCATCTTTACAGGACGGCCACTCCTAGGGAGAGAGCAGTGCTGAACTTTCTTCATTTATAGACAATTTGTCTTCCAGTGGACTGATGAACAGCAAGGCTTTTGGAGATATTTTTATAACCCTTTCCAGCTTTATGCAAGTCAACAATTCTTAATCGTAGGTCTTCTGAGAGCTCTTTTGTGCGAGGCAACATTCACATCAGGCAATGATTCTTGTGAAAAGCAAACCCAGAACTGGTGTGTTTTTTTATAGGGCAGGGCAGCTGTAACCAACACATTATTTCACTTTTTGGGAAGCAGGATAAAGAAAGAGCTGCAATTCCGCAACTGCGTTTTTTTTTTTTCCTAAGGCTTCCACTGTGTTGTAAAAAAAGACATGTTAACTTTATTCTGCTGTTCAGTATGATTACAGAAATACCAATTTTATATAGTCTGTTTTATGTTTCAGCACTTTTACAGAAAGCATTTTTTTGGGGAAAAATCAAGTTGTTGTGTCGTCATATTCTGAGAGCAATATTCTTTTATTTTTCTGGTAATGTGGGGGCTAATTATTTTACATTTTCAGTGGTACCTTTTTGAGATATATACAACTTTTTGATCCATTAATATGTTTTTTTAGGCAACATGAGCAAAAATGGCTGTTTTAGTGTTTTTAATTGAAATATTTATTTATTTATTTTATTGTTATAAAACACTTATTTTTTTTACTTCGTATTTTAGTCTCACTAGGGCACTTCAACTTATGATGGTACAGTGCATTATAATACTTTACAATACATACTTTCACACTGACAATACCCCTATCAAATGCTACCTGTGGCAGGGCCTGATATGATTATGTAGCTGACAGACCTGAAAGCATTTTATAAGGCCAATGCTTCTATAGCAACCATTGGCACCCTGCGATTGCATCATGAGGAGCTGATAGGATGAGAGAGGGAGGCCCTTCCTCCTGTAAACTGCCTAGATGCAACAGTCAGCATTAACCACCAGGAGTTAAACCAGAGTTATATCTGATGACGGCAGTTGTAGCAGGAGCCTGGCTATAAGTAACAGCCAGGCCCCTGCCCTGATAGGGCAAGCATAGCCCCTGTGTCTGCCTGAGCACATGTATGGCACGAGGCAGGAACACGCTGTTCGTTGCACAGTACATGTACAGTGGATGTCCGGAAGTGGACAATACTGGCTGAGATCTCCCCTTGCTGTGATACAGGCTGCCACTCTGGCATGGTAATGGTCATATAGATGCTGTTTATCCTCCTGTCATTCCAAGCTCTGCCTGCTGTGTATGGGAGTCGCATTATCCAGTCTCAGATATTTTGATGGGGGAGAGATTTATTGATCTAGCTGGCCAGGGAAGCTGCTGGATATCCTGAAGACCATGTTATATAGTGCATGCAGTGTGTTGGTAGATGTTATCTTGTTTGAACACCACATCTTTTAAGTAAACAAAAAGGCAGTAAGACTGGACATACCTAAGGCTGGTCAATGTTCCTTCCACGAATACCAGATTGGAACAGCCATTGTAGCTAATGGCGCCACACACTATGACACCTGGTGCTGGTCCTGTGTATCTCCACACTATGCATGATTGCAGTAGCTGCTCTCCAGCCCTCCTGTGATACTGTCATCAGTATCAGACAGTAGGGTTCAGCGATGAAAGCGTGTTCTGCCTTGGTACTAATGATGGCCACATTACAGTTTACAGGAGGGCTGAAGAGTGCGTACTGCCATCCTGGATAATGCAGAGATAAACAGGACCAACCCAGTATTAATGTGACCCTGCCTCAACAAACACTGCTGCAGGACCCAAAATAAAGGGTGCACCACCTTGGTTGTGTGATCATTGACCGGGCATTACTAGCAGTTTATATGTTGTCAATCTTATTTAAATCACATTAAGTTCTTCTTCATTCATTTGTTGGTAGCTGTGTACTACACAATAGTAGTAATGTCTCCAATGCCCATGTACAATGCACTGGGCACATTATGTGGATGTTCTGAGCAAAGGATCCCAAAAATGCCCATGGGGGCATCATAAAGAACACTCTTTTAAAAGATTATAATGGAAAAAATTGCTATGTTTTTGCACGATCTAACAAAAATGAGTTTTTTTAATCGTGGAACAATCCATTTAAAACAACATAATGGTATTGAATTATTGAAACAAAAGGAATCATGAAGCTAATGGCAACTGCTAAATAAAGCTTTTGAACTGACACACTCTGCTGTAGTCATTCACCCCTCTTCAGCGTACATTGATTTTTACTAAATTAGGAAATGTATAGACTGGACATTGCATGCTGCTTGCATAAATAGTGGTTCTAATTATTTAGCATTTTTTTAACCATAAAGTATGGTATGAGTTAGATGTTAAAGCATACATGCAATAGAAATGTGGTCTCTTGAATGCTATTAAAGTCATCATATTTACAGCAAAGTGCTTTGTACTATGCCAGTAGTGAGCCATATTTTTCCACGCTAATGGTACCATCTGGAGACCATTGAACCAGTTGGATTTTCCTCGCCAAAATAATGCCGAGGGTTCTTTTCTGTAATGTCTTTCTTTAGGTTGAGTTTTTACATTCTTATAGCCATACACCATGTTTCCTAACTCAAACCAATCCAGCTCTGGTTCACGTTCTTCATACTTCTCTCGTTAAGTTCAGATGCTTCTAATTATTTGTTTCTTAGCTGCCTGTTAAATCATAGTGCAAATACCAAATGACGTCTGGCCTTAGGGTCCACTCGGAAGCATAACAAACAAATCATTGTCTGCCCTATGGATTTGAATGCTTGATGCTGTGAATATTGCCCTAGGAGCACTTTGGTCTGCAGTGTGAAATACAGTATTTACATTTATTATAGTCAAAATGCTTAAGTGATTGCTTTTACTTCCTCCTTTTAATTTTACGTGGCATTCCCATAATTCATTGTAGGCAACTTTATTAATGTGGCTTGTCCTGAATTAACAGAGGAAAGGGAAGATATAATGCCAAACTGTAACACTTTGTTAAAGGTCTAACAAATATACTGTGTGCTTCTAAACTGTATAAGAAAATGAGCAGAAACCTAAATTAGTACAGGGATTTATCTTGTCACTTTTCACTTTGAAAGGGTTTTTCACAATTCACTTGGATCATCTATCCGCAGTAGACTTGAGCATAGATCTGAAGTTGATTTGTCATTGTTAATGCTGTTTGGTGGGGTTATTGAGGATCGGGCTGGGGAGAAATTACTTCAGTAGCAGCATCAGGAACAGACAAGAGTTAAGTCCCTGCCCCCGTATCTGTCATGAAGTTCAGGGCTGCAGAGAGATAGGACAACCCCTTTAACTTTGTGTAACTTTTCACTTTGAAGGGGGTTTTCACAATTTACTTGGATCATCTATCCGCAGTAGACTTGAGCATAGATCTGAAGTTGATTTGTCATTGTTAATGCTGTTTCTGTACAACATTAAAATGTATTGGCTCTGTGTAGGCAAGCTTTGTCTTAGCCAAAGTAGGGCGAGACTTACTGCTTTGGTTCTGGCTGGTAACTCGGTACCAAAGCCCACTTCGGATTCCTGTTTTAAAATGTTTTTAAATACGCAGATAGGAATACACAAAAAATTCACTTGCACCAAGACGAAGTTTGGCTACACGGAGCCAATACATTTAATGCTGTACAGAAACAGCATTAACAACAAAGGTTTTGAACAAATTGACTTTGGATCTATGATCGGAAGCTCAATTTGCACAAGCCTAATCTTCAGCATAAGTCTACCACTTTAAAGTTAAGACCTATTCAGTTTCTTTGCATCTGGTTTACATTTTTACCTGTTGTCCCAAACCCTTGTTCTCCTCACTGCACAAACACAATGAAGGAGAGTTGAGATAAAGCCACGGTCATGCAAAGAACCTCTTTGTCAAAACTGTCAGACAAACTGTTTTAGTTGCCCATAGCAACCAATCACAGCTCACCTTTCATTTCTTAAAGTGTTCTGAAAAAAAAGAAAGGTGAGATCTGATCGGTTGCTATGGGCAACTAAAACTGTTTTCCTGTTAAATTTGATAAATGAAGCCCAAAGTCTATGCAACTGATGGAGACAGACGAGTACAACAAGTGGCTGTTTCAGTCAACTCTATACATATTGGGAAACATTTATCAAAACTGATGTAAAGGAAAACTGGCTTAGTTGTCCATAGTAGCCAGTCAGATTCCACCTTTCATTATTCAGAAATCCTTTGGAAAATAAAAGGTGTCATTTGATTGGTTGCTATGGACAACAAAGTCAGTAGTGGCACATGGCAAGTGGCAAGGCTCAACTGTCACTCCATTCAAACTCCTCTTCACTGCAGTTGTGCAGTGAGTGCTACGCGCTGCCCCCCAGGGCCCTATCGCGTCTCAGGTTTAGTGGAATGCCGAGTGGTGTGGAGCGGCCCTTAATAGTCTCTATGTGTCACGGTGCTCCTACCTGGATACAGCGAGACCCCAGGCTTAGGCTCGGAAGCAAATAAAGGAGGGATAGTTGATTTAGGGGATGAAGAATAACATGAGTCCAGACCTTGGTAAACTTGATTCCAGACAATATTCAGGCTTTTCTTACATTCAGGCTTTCTTTTGGTTACAGCAGGCTTTGGCATAAATTGGCAGGCAAACTTGGTAACTATGCATTCTCTCTCTCTCTCTGTTGCGCTGACATGCTTGCTTAATAACTCTGCTTTCTTTCTCTCTACTGTGCTAAACTCTGCTTGGGTCTGGTTACTGGATTTCAGTCAGTTCTGGTATCCTTGTTATTCCCCTTCTGGCACTCAGTAAATAACTTAACTTCAGCCGAAGAACAATTCCTCTTGCTGATATCTCTTATGGCGACCGAATAATGATTTCCTATGGTCCCTATAGCTTCCAGACATCTACTTCCATGGTCAGCAGAACTTAGGCTGCTCTGGCTGACATAGGCACATCAGGCTGCGAGAGTGCCACACCTTACTCCTCTCTTGTCCAGACTAGACTAGAACTCAAACTAAGGTCTATTGCACACGGCCGTTTTTTTTTCCCGTTTACTGGCCGTTTTTTGCATTCCGTATACGGTCCGTATACGGAACCATTCATTTCAATGGTTCCGCAAAAAAAACGGAATGTACTCCGTATGCATTCCGTTTCCGTATTTCCGTTTTTCCGTTCCGTTTTAACATAGAACATGTCCTATTATTGCCCGCAAATCACAGTCCGTGGCTCCATTCAAGTCAATGGATCTGCAAAAAAAACGGAACACATACGGAAATGCATCCGTATGTCTTCCGTTTCCGTTCCGTTTTTTCCTGAACCATCTATTGAAAATGTTATGCCCAGCCCAATTTTATCTATGTAATTACTGTATACTGTATATGCCATACGGAAAAACGGAACGGAAAAACGGAACAGAAACGGAAACACAACGGAAACAAAAAACGGAACAACGGATCCATGAAAAACGGACCGCAAAACACTGAAAAAGCCATACGGTCGTGTGCAATAGGCCTAACTGGTACTGCTGCCCCTCCCTACTGGTGGGAAGCAGCAGCACTCACCCATTTCTGCCCAAAGGGAAGGGGGGGTGGAATGGTGAGTTCCATTTTCTCTAAGTATAGCTCTGCTATATACGCTGCCACCTGCTGGTGAACCATTCATATTAGATATAATAACAGTTACATAACAATCATATCATAGCACAATGTAAAGGACCTAGAAATAAATATACAGGATGGCATTTATGTTAGCCCATTAGAGACAGTAGCAGGGTGTAGGAATGGTAACACCACTCCGGGGTGTTACATGTGTAATAAGGTGGGTTAAGAACCCCCATTCTAGTAATCCAGAACCTGGCATTGGTGATAAATGTCAACTGTGTAGAAACATAGAAAAGGTTAGGCCTTTTTTTCTGTTTCTGCCATCAGTTTCCCCTTTTATCTGATTTGTTGCTACTTGTAAATAAAACAATTTGCACAATTGGCACACATTAAGAGATTGCTGCGAATCACTAATACTGTACATGTGCAAATGTTACTGCACATTTTAACAGGACATATATTAACCCCTTAATGACCAGGCCTTAAAATGCCTTAATGACCAGACACGTTTTGTGATATAACACACATGGTAGTTTAACAGTGACTATGGCAGTTTTGGTTGGCGTGGGCACTTTTAGTTTGTTTTATATATTTTTTTTTGTTATTTTTATTTTATTTTATTATATATATATATTATTTTTTTTTTTTGCCACATATGTCCCTCAAGAGCTCATTAAAAGACCTCTGGGGAAAACTGACCATTGTGTCAGTGCATGAGACTACTGGAGAGGTGTAACAAACATGACTATACATTGCCAGTTCTTCTATTAGACTATCTTATGACCAAAACACTCTATAGTTACATAGAATCATTTGTAATGTAGAAAATTATCAGGTGGTCCCAGGCACTGACACAATAATTGTCCCCAGAGATCCAGCAGAAGACAACCCCATATGGAGCTGACGTTAAAGTCAATAACCCTCCACTAGAGTCTATTCATTGTGGGTTAATTTATAACATAACCTATTTGGCCTTATTGATGATATGTTCTGTGTGTGAAATGATGACAACAAAACTTATGAACCAATTAAAAGTGGACATGTTCTGTAAAAATGGATGGCTGCCCCTCAGAAACATTTCTTATAGTGTCAGCTTGACACTGGATGTCATATATTTTACTGTCATTCATTCTGCGCAATCTTCACACAATCTCTGTCCATCTGTCTGTCTATCCACAGTATGTTAGTATACTGTAGGAAAACTGATTGGTTTTCTAATGATGTCTAAGTCTTTAAAACAATCTCAGAGTGAGTCAATTTTATTAATTTCTTTTGGAGATGGAGTTGGGGTAAATAAAACAGCAATTCCACAAATTTTTGTTCCATTTTCCATGGCTTGTTCAGTACAAATAACATGTTAGGCTACTTTCACACTAGCGTTCGTCGGTCCGCTCGTGAGCTCCGTTTGAAAGAGCTCACGAGCGGAGCAGAACGCCTCCGTCCAGCCCTGATGCAGTCTGAATGGATGCGGATCCGCTCAGACTGCATCAGTCTGGCGGCGTTCAGCCTCCGCTCCGCTCGCCTCCGCACGGCCAGGCGGACAGCTGAACGCTGCTTGCAGCGTTCGGGTGTCCGCCTGGCCGTGCGGAGGCGAGCGGATCCGTTCAGACTTACAATGTAAGTCAATGGGAACGGATCCGCTTGAAGATGACACCATATGGCTTAATCTTCAAGCGGATCCGTCCCCCATTGACTTTACATTGAAAGTCTGAACGGATCCGCTCAGGCTACTTTCGCACTTAGAAATTTTTCTAAGTTATTAATGCAGACGGATCCATACTGAACGGAGCCTCCGTCTGCATTAATATGATCGGATCCGTTCAGAACGGATCCGATCAAGCGCAAGTGTGAAAGTAGCCTTAGACAATGGGAACGGATCCGCTTGAAGATGACACCATATGGCTTAATCTTCAAGCGGATCCGTCCCCCATTGACTTTACATTGAAAGTCTGAACGGATCCGCTCAGGCATCTTGCGCACTTAGAAATTTTTCTAAGTTATTAATGCAGACGGATCCGTACTGAACGGAGCCTCCGTCTGCATTAATATGATCGGATCCGTTCAGAACGGATCCGATCAAGCGCAAGTGTGAAAGTAGCCTTAACTGTATGTTTTATGATACAATTACGGCAATATCAAATGTATATACTTTTATGCTTAGTATTTGCTAAAAAAAAAAAGCATGATGTTTGAATTTTTATTTTGCGGTGGCACAACTTCTAATTTTCTGCATATTAGTATGGGGGCTTGCTTTTGTGGGATGGGTTTTATAATTTTGCACCATTTTGAGGTGCATATAATTTATTGCATTGTACTTTTTTGCACTTTTTTTTATAATATGTAGTTTAAATAAAGTGTATTTTTTTATAGGTTGTTAAAATTGTTGCAGCACAATCTACTTAATTTATATTTTTAAATGTTTTTTTAATGAAATATTTATTTTTAAATAAATGTATTTCATTTTATTAAACTGTATTAACTTTATTTAAAGAGGTTGTCCAATCTCTTAAAATGGCTCCAAGCATGCTTAAATCATCAATACAAGCCGCCCATCCTCCCATCATGGCCACCTCATATCAGCACTTGTAGTCTGTGTAGATCAGCTCCAGGGCATGCGCAGTAATCCGCTATTAATGGGCGGTTCCTAACAGTGCATAGACAGAAAGTATTATAGATCCAGGGCTTGTTCACGTTATATAGTTGTAGTAAAGTTTGAAGTCTTGCGCTGTAGCCCTGGAACTCTACTACACAGTCTGGGTGAGCGATCACAGATGTTACCTCATAACACTATCTGGCTTCAGACAGTGCTCTCGCTCTTAAGCACTATTATCTCTATATGCAAATATAGAAAAAACATCGTGATTTTTGCAAACTGTTCTGATTTGGAGGAGGAAGAGCAGATGGGGTTAGTGAGGATCAGGCTGGGGAGAAATTACTTCAGTAGCAGCATGAGGAACAGACAAGAGTCCCTGCCCCCATATCTATCAAGAAGTTCAGGGATGCAGAGAGATAGGACAACCCCTTTAACTTTGTGTAACTTTAGTATTTTCCCATTAAGGGTCTGGAAGCTGCCTTTCTTTTCTTTTATCTGTATGTATAAAACAAACAAGTAAACTGGAATGGCCTGATAGGCAGATGCTCATACCAGACCTGGGGTCACGGTCAAGCCTCAGGCTGCTGTAGAAAGCATGGGCCTCTCAGGGGACATCAGGGGACACCACTTCATGCCTTAATGGAAAGTTGTACGTCCATTATGATGTGAAAAGACAGTGTAGAGATGGGAAGGAGTTAAATTTCAAAAGAAATCCACAATTTTCGATAGGACAAGGATAAATGTGATCAAAGCTCCATTCAAATCAAGCAGCATATGAAGTATTTTATTTAAACACTGCAGTCATAATATAGCCTCCACCCAGTTTTAATATTAGTCTATAAAAATTTTGGACAATGTTTCTGCCAAAATTGAGTTTTATTTTAAATTCCAATAGCAATCTGTACAGCCTCTAAAAATTTTAAGCAATTGACTTGGATGAAATTTTTAGTAAATTACATGTAACTCACACTACATTTATTGCATAAGTTAAAAATCATTAACACTAAATGATACTTTTGAGGGAGAAACTACATTTTTTTTCTTTTTTTACAAGAAGCAGAGATTAGAAAGCCTGTGATTTGCCAAATCTTAAAATCAGTGTTTAAGATTGAAAGAATATATTAAATATATTAGCTCATAGCATTTATTTTGTAATAAATGATTAACTAGAACATTTTTATATATTGCTGTACATCTCTTGCAGACTAATAGCATAGTTGAACATTATGATCTAAAGTGTGAAAACCCATGCGCTATATATTCTTTCAATTAATGAATGCTGGGGCTTTATACTACAAGTAAATTTGTGTTCATGGTTTTTGATCAACGTTTTTTTCCGTATATGCTGTCGGCATTGTTAATATTTCTCGATAATATACGTTGGTATACCAAAACAATTTTGGTATCAGTTTCACAAGACTAAAATTTTAAAGGAAAAAGAGTAGTCTTTTTAATTATAATAAAGAAAATTTCAGGACATATTTTATGAGTCTGAATACTTTTGGCTGCCCTAGAGTAGGGGTTGGCAACGCATGTCAGAGATTGCATAGAGGTCATATATTGTAGGCATATAGTTGTGTTGTGTGGCAATGTGCAGTACAAAACACTTCATATGTGCCACGCAAGGCGCGTCTGTTAGGTCCTCCCAGCATGATTACCACTGTGTTAGCCAACCACCAGACTCTGCTACCTTAGGGGCGGGCTAGCTATATACTGCTGCTTCTTCTTCACTTACTGCTGCTTCTCCAGTGCTAAAAACACAACAGATCATTCAAAGTATGTAATGTGCTTGGGGGGGAGGGGGCTAGAAAATGAAAGAATGATAGTGAGCTTGGGGGATGGGGGAAAGAATTGTGACTAATTTGGTCATGGGAGTAGGATGGTGAGCCATCACGTGACTGCTAGGGGGGATAGGGAGACAATGGGGAGCAAGCCCATAGGCTGGGGAGATAGAGGACGTGTACATGCTGTCTAACAAAAGGAGGAGAGACATGCTAGTGCATGATCTAACAAACAGTACATGACTCAAGCAGGAAGTAAGTTCTGGCATGGAGCACAGATACAACAGTTTAATTTTGTCAGCAAGGAGCATGGCAGCAGGAGGGAATGAGGGAGCCTGGCACCCATGCCTATTTGTAGGGACAGCAGTAAAGGCACGGAGTGCTGGACTAACAGTACCCCTTCTACACCTCCTCTCCTCAGGCATGGCCCTAGACCCCAAAAAAATTTACACGAAGAAGGGCATTGATGTTCTTTCTAGGTTCCCAAGATCTTTCCTCCTTGGAGGCAAGCCACAGTTAATCACTAGAACGGAACCTCTACGTCTCTGATCAGCAGTCTCCTTCATGCGCACAGAAGACTCTTTCAGAGCTGCTCTGGTCTCCTCCCAGATTTTAGAGAACTCTCTTGAAGTTACATCCGCTGCAGGGTTAACAGAAGTAGAAGATACTGAGAGTGGGATGTTGGGTTGTTGACCGTAAACAACACAAAGGCCCCTTTCACACGGGCGAGTTTTCCGTGCGGGTGCGATCCGTGCAGCGAACGTATGGCACCCGCACTAAATCCTGACCCATTCATTTCTATGGGGCTGTGCACATGAGCGTTGTTTTTAACGCATCACTTGTGCGTTCAGTTGAAATCGCAGCATGCTCTATATTGTCCGATTTCGACGTGACGCAGGCCCCATAGAAATGAATGGGGTGTGTGAAAATCGGATGGCATCCGCAAGCAAGTACGGATGCCGTGCGATTTGCACGCACGGTTGCTAGGAGACGATCGGGATGGAGACCCGATCATTATTATTTTCCCTTATAACATGGTTATAAGGGAAAATAATAGCATTCTGAATACAGAATGCATAGTAAACCAGCGCTAGAGGGGTTAAAAAAAAATAAAAAATAATTTAACTCACCTTAGTCCACTTGATCACGAAGCCCGGTGACGCGTTATTCTACCCTACCTCGTGAGATTTCCCTACCCTCTGACTTCCTGTCGCATCAGCGATGACGTCGGGGGGCGTGTCTCACTTTTCTCCATCTGCGCATGCCCAAAAGGACACTCTAGTGAAAATCTCAAGGCTGAACTTAGCAGCACGCCGGGAACCTGCGCATGCGTCTGGGAGCCGAGGTAGGGAAAAATCACGGGTCAGTGCGCAAGCGCAGTTAACTCATTAAAATCCACCCGATATACGCGCCTGCGCAATGTGATGGTAGGGAAAAATTACGTCCCAGTGCGCAAGCGCCGAGGGTAAGCATGAATATCCATGCCAAAAGCACTTTTAACCCTTTGCAGGAGCTATTCTCATATTGGTTCTTGACTGATTGTCCTCCTATATATAGGTTCTATTATATAGGGGGTCTGTCTGCACAGTATATGGGGGGGTCTGTCTGCACAGTATATTTGGGGGGCTGTCTGCACAGTATATTTTGGGGGCTGTCTGCGCAGTATATTTGGGAGTCTGTCTGCGCAGTATATAGGGGGCTGTCTGCACATTAAATGGGGGAGCTGTCTGCGCATTAAATGGGGGTCTGTCTGCGCAGTATATGGGGGGCTGTCTGCGCAGTATATGGGGGGGCTGTGTGCGCAGTATATGGGGGGCTGTCTGCACAGTATATGGGGGGCTGTCTGCACAGTATATGGGGGGGCTGTCTGTGCATTATATGGGGGGGCTGTCTGCGCATTATATGGGGGGGCTGTCTGCGCATTATATGGGGGGGATGTCTGCGCATTATATGGGGGGCTGTGTGTGCAGTATATGGGGGGGCTGTCTGCGCAGTATATGGGGGGCTGTCTGCGTAGTATATGGGGGGCTGTCTGCGTAGTATATGGGGGGGCTGTCTGCGCAGTATATGTGGTGCTGTCTGCGAAGTATATGTGGGGGCTGTCTGCGCATTATATGGGGGGGCTGTCTGCGCAGTATATGGGGGGGCTGTCTGCGTAGTATATGGGGGGGGCTGTCTGCGCAGTATATGTGGTGCTGTCTGCGCATTATATGGGGGGCTGTCTGTGCAGTATATGGGGGGGCTGTCTGCGCATTATATGGGGGGGCTGTCTGCGCAGTATATGGGGGGGCTGTCTGCGCAGTATATGGGGGGGGCTGTCTGCGCAGTATATGTGGTGCTGTCTGCGCATTATAAGGGGGGGCTGTCTGCGCATTATATGGGGGGGCTGTCTGCGTAGTATATGGGGGGGCTGTCTGCGTAGTATATGGGGGGGCTGTCTGCTCAGTATATGGGGGGCTGTCTGCGCAGTATATGGGGGGCTGTCTGTGCAGTATATGGGGGGTGTCTGCTCATTATATAGGGAGGTTTGTGCAGTATATGGGGGGGCTGTCTGTGCAGTATATGGGGGGGCTAACTGTGCGGTACGGTATATTGGGGGATGTATGTGCAGCATATTTGGGGGGGGCAGTGTATTATATTTGTGGCCTGTGTGTTAGATGTGTACAACCCTATTTTAACAAAAATTCCCTATATCTCCTATGCCATGGCATGTTTTTTGCTACGAAACTGCAGTCATCTCGTCACTTGGAGAAGGATGAGAAGCGGCCCCCATCCAGAAGGACACACCTGCCACCAAATCCGTCTCTCACTGGATTCTGTAATCCCCGTCTGCTGTGTATGTGTGCACCGTCCGTCTGCTGCACTGCGTCTGTTCTGCCATTTGCTCTAACCATTTTAATAAAAAAAAATGGTGTCACAACTCTGACCAGCATGTTCTCCTATGGAACACAAAGTACCTGAAGTGGTAAGAAGAAGCCCATGTGTGAGGCCCGCGCCCTGGCGGGAGCAGTGAAGGGGCATCTGACAGGTGACGAGCTGCTCCAGCATTGTGTACTGTGATCACCACGAGTTCAGAGGTCGGCACCCATAGGCTGTCCACATGCTGTGAATTACATCTCCCATCATGCTGGTAAAGTGTTATGGGAGGTGTAGTCCAAAACATCTGGAATACCAAATGCGTATGAATGAAAAGCATGGTGTGTGACTGGTCAGTAACAAGGGTTGAAGCCTTGACGTGGCGTTACTGCTCACATGTGTATCCATGTGCCAATTCAACCAGTGTGAGTGACTGTAATTAATACTGATTAGGTAACTAGAAATACTGTGACAATGGAGAATTAAACGACCGTATCTCCTACACACTGCTTACACTGTGACCGTATCACCTACACACTGCTTACACCGTGACCGTATCTCCTACACACTGCTTACACTGTGACCGTATCTCCTACACACCGCTTACACTGTGACCGTATCTCCTACACACTGCTTACACCGTGACCGTATCTCCTACACACTGCTTACACCGTGACCGTATCTCCTACACACTGCTTACACTGTGACCGTATCTCCTACACACTGCTTACACCGTGACCGTATCTCCTACACACCGCTTACACTGTGACAGTATCTCCTACACACCGCTTACACTGTGACCGTATCTCCTACACACCGCTTACACCGTGACCGTATCTCCTACACACCGCTTACACCGTGACCGTATCTCCTACACACCGCTTACACTGTGACCGTATCTCCTACACACTGCTTACACTGTGACCGTATCTCCTACACACTGCTTACACTGTGACCGTATCTCCTACACACTGCTTACACTGTGACCGTATCTCCTACACACCGCTTACACTGTGACCGTATCTCCTACACACTGCTTACACTGTGACCGTATCACCTACACACTGCTTACACTGTGACCGTATCTCCTACACACTGCTTACACTGTGACCGTATCTCCTACACACTGCTTACACTGTGACCGTATCACCTACACACCGCTTACACTGTGACCGTATCTCCTACACACCGCTTACACCGTGACCGTATCTCCTACACACTGCTTACACTGTGACCGTATCACCTACACACTGCTTACACCGTGACCGTATCTCCTACACACTGCTTACACCGTGACCGTATCTCCTACACACTGCTTACACTGTGACCGTATCTCCTACACACTGCTTACACTGTGACAGTATCTCCTACACACTGCTTACACTGTGACAGTATCTCCTACACACCGCTTACACCGTGACCGTATCTCCTACACACCGCTTACACCGTGACCGTATCTCCTACACACTGCTTACACTGTGACCGTATCTTCTACACACTGCTTACACCCTGACCGTATCTTCTACACACCGCTTACACCCTGACCGTATCTTCTACACACTGATTACACCGTGACCGTATCACCTACACACCGCTTACACCCTGACCGTATCTTCTACACACCGCTTACACCCTGACCGTATCTTCTACACACTGCTTACACCGTGACCGTATCACCTACACACCGCTTACACCGTGACCGTATCTCCTACACACCGCTTACACCGTGACCGTATCTCCTACACACCGCTTACACTGTGACCGTATCTCCTACACACCGCTTACACTGTGACCGTATCTCCTACACACCGCTTACACCGTGACCGTATCTCCTACACACCGCTTACACCGTGACCGTATCTCCTACACACCGCTTACACCGTGACCGTATCTCCTACACACCGCTTACACCGTGACCGTATCTCCTACACACCGCTTACACTGTGACCGTATCTCCTACACACCGCTTACACCGTGACCGTATCACCTACACACTGCTTACGCGGCCATAGAGGGACATATGTTCTGACCTTTCTGAGACCTGGGGGGATTTAAATGCGGTGTCTCAGAAGATATGTTGTAAGAACAGCAATTTTTTTTTTCCAACATTTAAACAGGTTACACAACGCTGATCTATCCAGGACGGCTTCAGGATGGACTATAAGAAGGAGGTTCAGTCCCGATTGGGTCCGGCGCAACCTCAGGGAGTACATATACAGCGGCCTTGGTTTACGACGACGCACAATGGCACAAAGAAGGTAAATTATATATATTTTTTAAAGAAATGTAAATGAAATGTAAAAAGAAATGTAATTTAAAGGGAACCTGTCACCGGGATTTTGTGTATAGAGCTGGGGACATGGGTTGCTAGATGGCCTCTAGCACATCCGCAATACCCAGTCCCCATAGCTCTGTGTGCTTTTATTGCTTAAAAAAATCAATTTGATACATATGCAAATTAACCTGAGATGAGTTCTGTATGTGAGAGGAGTCAGGGACAGGACTCATCTCAGGTTAATTTGCATATGTATCAAATCTGTTTTCTTACACAATAAAAGCACACAGAGCTATGGGGACTGGGTATTGCGGATGTGCTAGCGGCCATCTATCAGCCCATGCCCTCAGCTCTATACACAAAATCCCGGTGACAGGTTCCCTTTAAGGGACTGTCTGTAACAGCAGAGCGTTTGGCTACCCTGTTTTGGACAGCCAACTTATGGTGTAATGTAGACGTAGCATCGGACATGGATGGTGTTTTTAAAGGTACATTTTTATTTCATTTTTTTCATACAGAACTAAGAGCAGCGCTCTGGAGACTGAACAACCTCCTGATGCGGAAAATGAATTGATCGCCAACGCCAGACCTCCTGTCCCTCATGCATCTGCTCGGGAGAATCCGGGTCCCCTACCGGATCCCTCTGCTCAACAGAGGCTCTTAGGTTGACATCCAAATTTAAGAGCCCTGCTGAGCATGCAGAGATCCGGTAGGCCAAAGCAAAATGATTATGTGGACCGTGTAGAGGTTGTTTCCAACACTGTAGAAGGTTTGGACGAACATCAGAAGGAGTTTAGTGCTGCCTTGATTCGCCGCTGGGAGGGAGCAGAGTCGGCGATCCAATGCAGCCCTAACTACCATTATGGGGTAAGCATAATCAATTTGGTGGACTCAATGACGCCTGAGCAGTTGCATGAGTTTAATATCATGCTTAGAGAATGTGTCACAGAAATTGGCCACGGCCCCCACAACCCCATCCCACACCAGTGACCATTACCGACAACCTTCCCATTCCCAGCCCCTGGGCATGTGTTCCCTTCTGTCTCTTATTCTACTTCTCCGTCCCACTATTTTCCCCACCACCTCTACACATGCTCGGGTATCCTCCTCCTCAGACCCTTATACAACCCACAATTTCAACCTGCATCCTTTCTTGTGGACTGTATTTTTAGCTCAGAGAATAAAGAGGACAGGGGGGCTACCATTGCCAACCTCAAACCACCTATACGACAGTCCTACTCCACTAAAAAATGTAATTTTTTGTATAGTATGTATATATATATATATTTTTTTTTTTTATGGATATATTGTAATTTATACAAAAATAAAAAAATGTATAGTTAACTTCGATGTATTTGTGTTTTCATTGGCCGGTACAGGGTAACAGTACCCTTTGGCACTACCGCTGTGGTGACATTACAACTACCATAGGGTCACTACTGTACGTTTATTGAAAAGCCCTTGGTATTTTTTTTTCCCCTAAACGACATTATTGCCAAAGGTGAACCATGAACAATACCATCAGTAATGAGCTATGTTTTGGCTCTTTATTGATCGTAGACCTATGATTGGCACATGAACAGCAAAGGCTTGTTCGTTGTTCAATCTTGCCCCTTTTCATTTGAGCCCTTGTGGGAGTCACGGTCCATCAGCATCATCAGGAATTCATTAATAAATTGTAATTTAACAGTTTGATTAATGATTTCCCTATGACGCTATGACATAACTAGTGTGATTACCACAATGGACACACAAGGGACTAACTGCTGTTAAAGGGGTATCCCAATCAATGGTGGCATATCACTTGAATATGCAACCATTGTCTGATAGGTGTGGGTACCACCGATGGGACACGCACCTATATTGAGAACGGAGCAGGTAGCGCTGTGGCTGGAGGACACCAGATTTAATGGGGTCCGTCGACCACTGTTTGCTAATCCACAACTCTCACATAGAGAAGAGTGGAGGGCGGCAGAGCATGCGCATTGCGCCATACTCCAATTTCGGGGACCAGTTCTCAATATAGGTGCGGGGAACAGCAGCTATAAGACAATGGGGGCATATCCAAGCGATACGCCCCTGTTGTCTGAGATGAGAAAACTCATTTTAAGGCCTCTTTCACACGACTGTACTGGCATCGATCGTGCCAACAGGAGTACACACAATCCTAGATTACAATGATGCTGCGCAAGTCGAGCTTCAGGTGGGGCTATTGTTTAGCACGAATAGAGAATAGATCATATGAGTGCGGGACAATAGCCCATTGTGAGGCACAACATGAACAACATCAAGATGCCATGTGCTCCTGTACGCACGATCAATAGCGCCCGTTAACTATCACTATACATGTTTTAGTGCATATAGTCGTGTACAAGAGTCCAAAAGGTGAGATACGGTCACGGTGTAAGCAGTGTGTAGGAGATACGGTCACAGTGTAAGCAGTGTGTAGGAGATACGGTCACGGTGTAAGCGGTGTGTAGGAGATACGGTCACAGTGTAAGCAGTGTGTAGGAGATACGGTCACGGTGTAAGCGGTGTGTAGGAGATACGGTCGCTTAATTCTCCATTGTCACAGTATTTATAGTTACCTAATCAGTATTAATTACAGTCACTCACATTGGTTGAATTGGCACATGGATACACATGTGAGCAGTAACGCCACGTCAAGGCTTCAACCCTTGTTACTGACCAGTCACACACCATGCTTTTCATTCATACGCATTTGGTATTCCAGATGTTTTGGACTACACCTCCCATAATACTTTACCAGCATGATGGGAGATGTAATTCACAGCATGTGGACAGCCTATGGGTGCCGACCTCTGAACTCGTGGTGATCACAGTACACAATGCTGGAGCAGCTCGTCACCTGTCAGATGCCCCTTCACTGCTCCCGCCAGGGCGCGGGCCTCACACATGGGCTTCTTCTTACCACTTCAGGTACTTTGTGTTCCATAGGAGAACATGCTGGTCAGAGTTGTGACACCATTTTTTTTTATTAAAATGGTTAGAGCAAATGGCAGAACAGACGCAGTGCAGCAGACGGACGGTGCACACATACACAGCAGACGGGGATTACAGAATCCAGTGAGAGACGGATTTGGTGGCAGGTGTGTCCTTCTGGATGGGGGCCGCTTCTCATCCTTCTCCAAGTGACGAGATGACTGCAGTTTCGTAGCAAAAAACATGCCATGGCATAGGAGATATAGGGAATTTTTGTTAAAACAGGGTTGTACACATCTAACACACAGGCCACAAATATAATACACTGCCCCCCCCCCAAATATGCTGCACATACATCCCCCAATATACCGTACCGCACAGACAGCCCCCCCATATACTGCACAGACAGCCCCCCCATATACTGCACAAACCTCCCTATATAATGAGCAGACACCCCCCATATACTGCACAGACAGCCGCCCATATACTGAGCAGACAGCCCCCCCATATACTACGCAGACAGCCCCCCCATATACTACGCAGACAGCCCCCCCATATAATGCGCAGACAGCCCCCCCATATAATGCGCAGACAGCACCACATATACTGCGCAGACAGCCCCCCCATATACTACGCAGACAGCCCCCCCATATACTGCGCAGACAGCCCCCCCATATAATGCGCAGACAGCCCCCCCATATAATGCGCAGACAGCCCCCCATATACTGCACAGACAGCCCCCCATATAATGCGCAGACAGCACCACATATACTGCGCAGACAGCCCCCCCCATATACTACGCAGACAGCCCCCCCATATACTGTGCAGACAGCCCCCCCATATAATGCGCAGACAGCCCCACCATATACTTCGCAGACAGCACCACATATACTGCGCAGACAGCCCCCCCATATACTACGCAGACAGCCCCCCCATATACTACGCAGACAGCCCCCCATATACTGCGCAGACAGCCCCCCATATACTTCGCAGACAGCCCCCCCATATACTGCGCACACAGCCCCCCCATATAATGCGCAGACAGCCCCCCCATATAATGCGCAGACAGCACCTCATATACTGCGCAGACAGCCCCCCCATATAATGCACAGACAGCCCCCCCATATAATGCGCAGACAGCCCCCCCATATACTGTGCAGACAGCCCCCCATATACTGCGCACACAGCCCCCCCATATACTGCGCACACAGCCCCCCCCATTTAATGCGCAGACAGCCCCCCCATATACTGCGCAGACAGCCCCCCATATAATGCGCAGACAGCCCCCCCATATACTGCGCACACAGCCCCCCCATATACTGCGCACACAGCCCCCCCATATACTGTGCGACAGCCCCCCAATACACTGCGCAGACAGCCCCCCAATACACTGCGCAGACAGCCCCCCAATACACTGCGCAGACAGCCCCCCCATATACTGCGCAGACAGCCCCCCATATACTGCGCAGACAGACCCCCATTTAATGCGCAGACAGCTCCCCCATTTAATGTGCAGACAGCCCCCTATATACTGCGCAGACAGACTCCCAAATATACTGCGCAGACAGCCCCCCAAATATACTGTGCAGACAGCCCCCCAAATATACTGTGCAGACAGACCCCCCCATATACTGTGCAGACAGACCCCTATATAATAGAACCTATATATAGGAGGACAATCAGTCAAGAACCAATATGAGAATAGCTCCTGCAAAGGGTTAAAAGTGCTTTTGGCATGGATATTCATGCTTACCCTCGGCGCTTGCGCACTGGGACGTAATTTTTCCCTACCATCACATTGCGCAGGCGCGTATATCGGGTGGATTTTAATGAGTTAACTGCGCTTGCGCACTGACCCGTGATTTTTCCCTACCTCGGCTCCCAGACGCATGCGCAGGTTCCCGGCGTGCTGCTAAGTTCAGCCTTGAGATTTTCACTAGAGTGTCCTTTTGGGCATGCGCAGATGGAGAAAAGTGAGACACGCCCCCCGACGTCATCGCTCATGCGACAGGAAGTCAGAGGGTAGGGAAATCTCACGAGGTAGGGTAGAATAACGCGTCACCGGCATCTCCCTGTGTCTCCTCTGCTGATGAACAGGACCTGGGGTGAGCTGCTCCATTAAATACAGGTTAAGGACCTTCGATGACGTCACTCCGGTCATCACATGGTCTTTTACCATGGTGAATCACCATGGTAAAAGATCATGTGACGTACCATGTGATGACCGGAGTGACGTCATCGAAGGTCCTTAACCTGTATTTAATGGAGCAGCTCACCCCAGGTCCTGTTCAACCGCTCAGCGCAGAGGAGACACAAGGAGATGCCAGCTTCGCGATCAAGTGGACTAAGGTGAGTTAAATTATATATATTTTTTTTTAACCCCTCTAGCGCTGTTTTACTGTGCATTCTGTATTCAGAATGCTATTATTTTCCCTTATAACCATGTTATAAGGGAAAATAATACAATCTTCAGAACATCAATCCCAAGCCCGAACTTCTATGAAGAAGTTCGGGTTTGGGTACCAAACATGCGCGATTTTTCTCACGCGAGTGCAACGCATGACAATGTTTTGCACTCGCGCGGGAAAATCGCGCATTTTCCCGCAACGCACCCGGCTCTTATCCGGGCAAAAAAACTGACGCCCGTGTGAAAGAGGCCAAAATGGTAACTTCTTGGAAGACTCATGAACATGGTTATTGTACAAAAACTTAGCCCAAGGAAATAACTCGTCCCAGTCATCATGATGGAGGTTGGTGAAATATAGCAAAACATTGGTCAGTATTTGATTGACATGTTCCATTTGACCATTAGACTGCAGATGATAAGCCGAAGAGAAGTCCAGAGACGCATTCAAAAGCTTACAGAGAGCTCCTCAGAACTTAGATGTGAACTGCACACCTCTATCTGACACAATATGGTGGGAAAAACCATGGAGGCAAAAAATGTGTTCAATAAAATTTTTCGCCAGCTGAGGAGCAGAAGGACGAAGTGCACCATTTTGTAAAAATGGTCCACCACAAGCCCAAATCACAAAACAACCAGAGGACAATAGTAGATTAGTAATAAAATCGGCTATCTGTTGCCAAGGAGCCTCAGGAACAGGAAGGTTTTATTTTGTGCACATGATAGACAGGCAGCATCAAACTCTTGGAGGTCTTGCCACATAGATGGCCACCAGTGTTCCCTCTAAGCCTTGGTAGCTGCTGAGCGTGGTCGGCTTAGAGATGGGCAATGCTTAGTCAAAGGTGGGTGATGGGACAATCAAATAAGAAGCAGCAGTATTATAGTAGTTATATTACTGCACATAGGAGCAGAATTATAGCAGTTACCTGTATATTCTTGTACATAGGAGCAGTATTATAGTAGTTATATTCTTGCACATAAGAGCAGCATTATAGTAATTATATTTTTGTACATAGGAGCAGTATTATAGCAGTTATATTCTTATGCATAGGAGGCAGTATTATAGTAGTTATATTCTAGTACATAGGAGGCGGAATTATAGTAGTTATATTCTTGTACATAGGAGGCAGTATTATAGTAGTTATATTCTTGTACGTAGGAGGCAGTATTATAGTAGTTATATTCTTTTACATAGGAGGCAGTATTATAGTAGTTATAATCTTGTACATAGGAGGCAGTATTATAGTAGTTATATTCTTCTACATAGGAGGCAGTATTATAGTAGTCATATTTTTGTACATGGAGATAGTATAATATAAGTTACAATTATTTTTTTACACTTGGTTATATGATGGTGAACATGGACTATGCCTTTGTCCTTCATTGAGTGAATAGTTTCTTTAACACTATAAAGACAACATTGTGGTCTAATTTGAACTTTGACTTTTCTTTGCTGCAGCTTCTTCTGTATTGAAGAAGAAGAAGAAGATGGTGCTGCACAGCCAGGCTGCAACCTATATGGAATGTGCTGTGGAGATTGCCTACTGTACCCTACATAGTGGTAAGGCCACGCTTTCTCCCTCCAGCTACATACCATGCTGAGGGCAGAGTGAGGCACTGGGATATGAAGGGAATGGCAATGTTGTGTGGGAGACATGCAGCGAAAGCTTGATGCCCTCCTCACTTTGCAAACATTAAAAGATACATTTGTCATTAAAAGGGCTGTGCAGTGTCCTGTTCAACTAAATGGAAGATGAAGCTCTGTAATTACCCTGCACTCTGCTCCCGCCTGATCTATGGTGCCAAATAATATGCACTGCCATCCATTAAGTAATTTGCCCCGACACTGCCATCCATATAGTAATTTGCCCCGACACTGCCATCCATATAGTAATTTGCCCCCACACTGCCATCCATTAAGTAATTTGCCCCCACACTGCCATCCATTAAGTAATTTACCCCCACACTGTCATCCATTAAGTAATTTTCCCCCACACTGCCCTTCATTAAGTAATTTGCCCCTCACACTGCTCCCATCAAGTAATAACCCCCCCACACTGCCCCCATTAGACAATTTGCCCAGACTGCCATCCATTAAGTAATTAGCCCCCCACACTGGCCCCACAGTATTAAATTCTCTACACTGCCCCAACAGTATACATTCCTCCACACTGCCCTCACAGTATTTATTCCCCCATGGTAGTAATTTGCCCCCACAGTATTAAATGTCCCCCACACTGCCCCCACAGTATTAATTTCCCCCACACTAGTAATTTGCCCCCACGTAGTAGTTTGCCCCCCCACTGTACCTTCAGTAATGTCCCCCAAAGTTGGCAAACAAAAAATACAAAAAATAAAAGCTAATACGTACCTGTGTGCAGCGTCCCGGCACAGGCGTTGTGCGATGACATCATCACGCACGCCTGCATCGGGATTTTACTACCGCATAGGCTTCAGTCTTTTGGCGGTGATCGGCGGATGGCGGCAGGGCAGGAAACTATGCGCTCCCGTGCCCCGCCGTAGTTTTTGGGCATTTGGGTCAGCGTTGGGCCCCCCTGCGATGCCGGGCCCGGGGCTACAGACCCAAACGCCCTAATTATTATCTGCCACTTTTCCTGGGTTACCAACTCTCATCTTCTAGTTTTCGTATGGATCCGTATGAATTCTGTGCTGTGTTGGACTGGGATCGACCTGAAAATCTGAAAGCGCTCATGCGATTTTTGGAGTTCACCAACTACTACCGTAAATTTAGCTTAAATTACTCGACTGTTGTTAAACCATTAACAGATATGACTAAGAAAGGTGTGTGTTTCTCAGTCTGGTCTGATGAGGCATTACATGACTTTTCAGCGGTGAAGGAGTGTTTTGCTTCTGCTCCTATACTAGTGCAACCTGATGTGTCACAGCCATTCATTGGGGAAGTCGACGCATCCGAGGTAGGGGTTGAAGCAGTCTTGTCACAGGGTCCTTCTCCTAGCAAATGGTGCCCATGTGTTTTTTTCTCTAAAAAACTCTCTACTGCTGAAAGAAATTATGATGTAGGTAATAGAGAGTTGCTGGCCATTAAGTTGGCTTTTGAGGAATAGCGCAGAAGGAGCGATTCATCCCCTTACGGTAATTACTGATCAAAAAAATCTGGGTTATCTGGAGTTGGTTAAACGTCTGAACCCAAGGCAGGCCAGATGGTTGTTTTTTTACCAGATTTAATTTTGTTGCCACCTATCACCCTGGGGTTAAGAACGTCAAAGCGGATGCTTTGTTGCGTAGCTTTCCCAGGGGGGTGATTCGGAGGATCTCGGCCCGATATTAGCTGATGGGGTGGTTGTATCCACCCTTTATCTTGAACTTGAGACTGGGGTGTTGGAGGCCCATGAAGATGTACCTGATTCTTGTCCTCCAGGGAAGTTGTTTGTTCCTTCGGAACTTAAACAGAAGGTATTTAAAGAACATCACAGTACTGTTCTTATAGGACACCCTGGGAGCAGATCCATGGCTTATTTCCCAGAGATTCTGGTGGAGGCAGGATTGCGTTAATGTATTGAGGGCTATGTGTCAGCTTGTGAGACTTGTGCGCGTGCCAAGGTGACACATACTCGGCCTTCAGGATCTATACTTCCCTTGTCTATCCCGTCCAGACCTTGGACTCATTTGTCCACGGACTTTATTACAGATTTGCCTAATTTCTCAGGAAAAACTGTGATTATGGTGGTTGATGATTGCTTCAGCAAGATGTCGCACTTTATAGCATTATTAGGTCTTCCTAATGCTAAAACTCTTGCACAAGTGTCTGTCGATAACATCATGAAACTACACGGTATCCCCTCTGATGTCGTGTCTGATAGAGGGACTCAGTTTGTTTCCAGATTCTGGAAGGTGTTCTGTACTCGCCTGGGGGTCCAATTGTCCTACTCTTTGTCCAACTCTTCATCCTCAGTCGAATGGACAGACTGAGCGCACTAACCAGAATCTGGAGACTTATTTGAGATGTTTTGTCTCAGAGAATCAGGAGGAGTGGTCTTCATTTATGTCGTTGGCTGAGTTTGCCATAAATAACCGTAGGCAGGAGTCCACTGATAAGTCACCATTTTTCGGAGCATATGGTTTCCATCCGCAGTTTGGCACATTTTTACGGTATACCGGAAGAGGAAAGATTTTCATCTTCGTTGTCATCTATTTGGCGGAAAATTTGAAACAATAAAAAATAAATGGGCAAAAAGTATAAACATATAGCTGACAAGAGGTGGTCCAGACCTGAGAGTGGGTGATTCTGTGTGGCTGTCCACAAGAAACATTGTTGAAGGTACCTTCTTGGAAGTTGGGGCCAAGGTTTAATGGGCCATATAAGATCTCTGCCATTATTAATCCGGTTGCTTTTCGCCTTGAACTTCCACCTTCAATTAAAAATTCATAATGTTTTTCACAAATCATTACTGAAAAGATATGTCGAACCTGCTGAACCATTCTCCTTACCTCAGGATAGTAAACTCATAAATTCTCAGTCGATCTCCTCAGTATCTCGTGCACTGTAAAAGTTACGGTCCAGAGAATGTGGGTTCCTGCGACCGATGTTAATGCCAGTTGCCTTATGAAGGCCTTTCATAGGGCGCATCCTGATCAAGTCAGCCATGGGTGTCCGGAGGTCACCAGTAGAGGGGGGTGCTGTCACGGTCCTTCCTATGACAGAGGTGGGAAGATCTGAGAGACAAGTGGCACGTGAGGGTATCTGACAGTCTCTCTGTTTTTTTCTTGCAGTGTTGTAAGTAGTAATGACCACACCTCTTGTCAGGTGCAGCTTGTGGTCATTACTGAGGCTCTATTTAGTTCTGACTCATACTGCTTACCATGCGGTTGATATTTCCTGCTAGAGTTGGTTGAGCTGGTGTGTAGTTCCTTTGGATCGCCTGCTCCTCCATTCTTCTTTCATCTAAGTGCATTTTGTTTTGTATTTTGTTTGCTTGTGTTTGCTGTTTTCTAGGCCTCAGGGAGACACTGGTTCCTTCATCTGGGAAGGAACCAGTAGTCTCATCCCCTGCCATCACTCCTAGGGATTTCCAGGGTCTCCAGGGCTAAGGTTACGGTGTATGAGTATTTCCACCTTCAGGGTCTACTCATATTGGCAGGAGTCAGGGAGAGGTCTAAGGATTCCTAGGAGGTCACTATCTCTCTCCCTTAGCTTTGAGGCCTAGACTCTGGTCTATTTCCTTCTGTGTGTTATCTGGTATTTTCCCCTCCCCATTACCTGTGACAGTTGTATGCCCCTCGTAGGTCTAATTTAGAGAATACTTTAGCTTCCCTTAGGCGGTCAAACAATTCAGAAATTAGGGGAAGAGAGTACTTATTTTTTTATGGTGATCTTATTAAGAACCCTGTAGTCGATGCATGGACTTGGGAGCCATCTTTCAAGAGGAAACTTGTTCTAGCTGGGGAGAAAGATTTGCAGATAAATCTTCTGTCAAGGTTCTCCTTGATATATTCTGAAATGGACTGAGTCTTTGCTGGTGACAGGGGATATATGTGTCCACAAGGAGGCGAGAAACCCAGAACCAAGTCAATAGGGCAGTCATACCACCTGTGAGGAGGTAGCCTCTTTCTTGTCAAAGACATGCGCATAAGCATGATAGGCTGCTGGCAGACCCTGGAGATTGGTTCATACCCAAGGTGACTGAGCCAGTTAAACAGAAGAAACACAGTTCCCAAGACAGCACTGTCCCCTAACGAAGCACCTCCTCGGACAGGAGGCCATGGAAGTCCCAGGAGGAGAGGATGAGACAGACTTCAGAGGACCAGGAACAAAATCTCTTCGGTATGAAGTGTTCCCACCTGTAATTTTACAGGTTCAGTCATGAGCTGTATGGAGTCAGATAGAACCCTTCCATTGATAGACGATACTGTCAGAGGACTCTGCAGGTGTCAAACAGGAATCTGATGATGAACCACTAGGCCTTGTTGCAGGAAGTTTCCTGCTGATTCGGAATCCAGAAGCGCCAGCTCCATGAATCGAACATCTCCCAACGACAGGTTTACCGATAGAGGGGGAGAAGAAATGTCTTCACCTAGGTTCGCCTCCCCAACAGACCCTAGGCTTGGAAGTTTCTCAGCAGGAGAGGACAGGAGTGGAGAAGATGTCCAGTGCTGCCACAGTAGAAGCAAAGTCCCCTTGTGCAACGGTAATCACCTGCATGGGTTCTGGCGCAGCAGCAGACGTGGAAGGCTTAGGGACTGAGCACCACTGGAAAGAAGATACTGGATGATACAGTCTACTCTCACATGCTCCCTAGCACATTCCTGGAAGAGCAGCTCAATCCAGGCGGCCAGAGAAATAAGGTCATCTAGGGAAGAGGGCACATACCGGCGGGCCAGTTCATCCTTAATTTTCCCGGAGAGACCTGTAGATCCATAACGAACAGGTCACTCTTCTCCCAGAGTGGGTTGATCCATGCCAGGGCTTCTCCTGTAAGGTGCAACATTAAAAAAGCGACCTTGGTTCGGTCAGAGATGAACGCATACGGCAACATTTCAAAGTGCAGAGTACACTGATTAATGAAACCCCTGCACTGTTTAGGGTTTCTATCAAAGCGTAGTGAAGCTGACAGACGAGGTCTTGATCCTGGCACATTGGGAGTTGGTGGAACAGGTGCCAGATTATCCACTGCAGCGGGCGCTGCAGGGTTGGAGGACGTCAGATCATTAAGATGCATGTTCACAGTGCATAAATAGGCCAGAATCTGATCCTGACATTCTCTCTGCTGAGCCATCTCCCAATACTGTTCGGTGAGCCTTGGCGGGATCTGATCAACTGGGTCCATGGCCTGAGCAAGCTGTTATGCAAATGGTGTGGACCCACTGCACCACTGACTGGCTGTACCCTGGAGAGACATGGCTAAGTAACTACCTGGTCTTCTCTAGAGCCTCTTATGGTCATGATAGGTTTGGGCCATTAGGGTAGTTACCAGGTACCACTTCAGAGCAGTCACAGATACCAGTGCAAGCACCGTGGGTAAGGACTTAGTCATGAAGTCCAGAGTCAGGGCAAGCAGTGATCAAGCAAAGTCCGTAATAGAAGTCCAAGATCAGAGGCAGGCAGCAACCAAGCAAAATCCTTTAATCGAGAAGCAGGTTCCGTACACAGAAAAGCAGAAACTTCCTTCACACGAGGGACTAGACTAGCTAGTGACCAAGATTGCTCAGATGCCTTCCTGAGCCAGGAAGTGCCTTTAAATACTTCCTGCAACGCAGCCATAGGGTGGGGAGATAGCGGACGTGTATGTGTTTCTTCACAAAAGGAGGAGAAACACATCTGTGCATGCCCTAACAAACAGTACAGGACTGAAGCAGGAAGTAAGCTCCGGCACAGAACACAGATACAACAGTTTAAGCTACCTGCTGCCCATGCTTGTCAGCACGGTGCTCTGCAGCATGAGGGAATGAGGGAGCCCAGCGCCCGTGCAGCCCAGGCACGGACGGCTGGCCTAACACCCAATAAGGTACATTTATCAAGACTGGTGTAACGGTAAAGGTAGAATCTGATTGGTGTCTTTGGGTGACTATGCCAGTTTTCTTTTACACCAGTTTGATAAATCTCCCCCAAGTGTATTTTCTGTAGTCTAGACGCAGTTTTAGGCTGGGTTCACAAGTGACTGAAAATCTGGCAGAAAAATTCACTGTCGTTTTTATAGCATTTCCACAACGAAAAGCTGCAATAAAACATATTTTTAAGTATTATATGAATTTTTAAAATGGAAAATCCAGTAGATTTCACCTTCTCCTTTACAAATGGTAAAATTCACAATAGAGATCCACAGTATAAATTCACATGTTGCGGATTTCAAATCTTTTTCCACACCTTTTCCACTGCGTCTTTAAGCAACATCTGGATGAGAATTCAGAAGTTCTCATCCACTGTGCTGGTACTTTATAAAGCTGCAGATTTGTTGCATAAAAATCCACGGCGGTAAATCCACAGCTATTGTCACATGTGAACCTGGCCTTAAGATACTTTCCTGAAAATCTGCATGAAGGTGTGTCTACCCTTACCTTATCTTGTAATTGGTTAAGGACTCCAATAATACAAGATGGCTTCATCCTGAGAATGATGATATCTTTGAGGTACAGTATCAATCTCATCTGGACTGGCCCTGGACTTTGTAATGAAGAGCTGTTTTGAAAGCTGTCAGTGCATAAAGAAAATACTATTTGGGTTAGCTGAGGATAATATAATTTTGTGTATGTTAATCATCAGTTTTCTACCAGAGACATAAATAATTACATTTACAGCATCCACACAGAAATAGCTGATCTCCAGACTTGTATACATTATCACCACTAGGGATCATTTGTAATATATTGAGTTACGGAACACCTCATATATCTGGGTGGCAGCGAATTACAAAATATTTATTTTCTTAAATGTGTGATGATGGGAAAGTTTAAGAAACAACTTCAATACATTGAGAAATAGCAGTATATCCAATATCATGTTCCCAGGCATTAGGTACTGTAAAATCGCAATATAAAACATATAGCAACATTATATGAAAACAATGGCAATGTGTGAAATAGTGGCCGGTATTTATTATGGCCACACATATATTTTCCATGTTCAGGGATATAAGTATTCAGCTTTTCTTGTAATAACTAGAGTTCAGCAAAGTATTAAAAAATTCTATTCAACTGCTTTGCCGAATTTTACAAAAAAATTCACTCTGTGTCGAATTACTTTGTCACGAAGCACATTTCTTTGCCCGCTCAAATGCTGCATTCCTACGTGACTGTGGCATCTGATAGCATTAATCTGTTGTTAAATAAAAAAAGAATGACGGACTGGTGTGCGTAGTGACATCATACGTCACCACAAACGGGATTTCGTGTGAGATCTTCAATTGAGATGATGGCGTATGGCCCATCACAAGCACATGAAGGAGGTGTTTTTTGACACCATTTCAGGTGAAATCGATTTGATAGCACCAAGCAAGAGGAAATTCAGTTTTCGCAGCGAATAAAATTTTCCCTCAAATTGAAGTCCACTTTGTGGACTAGTAATAATATTAAGTGGTGACAAGAAGATATTTTATGATGCATAAGAAAAAACTATGACAGTTCCTTTGGTGCCATAGAGACATGAATGCTACACTGTTACTTATGCAATTGTAGATGATAGAAATATTAGCAAACACATTTCTGACTTTATATTTAAGAAGAAGCTTTGTCATTGATGGTAGTCTAAAATTCGCTTTATCCTCTTATTGTACCTCCCACATATCCTGGAAGTAGGGTCACAGAGAAATGGTTAAATGGGTTGTTGGAGCTAAAGGGGTTGTTCGCGTTGTTATATTGATGACCTATCATCGGGATACAGTGGCGTAACTAGAAATTACTGGGCCCCACAGCATATTTTTGAATGGGGCCCCCCTCCCCCAGTAATTTTTTCACAACCCCTTCCTTTCATGCCGCCCCCATTTCTGTGGCTAGTAAATATCGCTCTTTCTGACCAGGACCGGCAGCTGTTCCATCTATTTTGTACACTGTCTATACTGTCACTGTATATAATTTCATTGTGTAATACTGTAGAGGGGGCCCTGACAAAATCTTTTAGTCCTCCTCCTCCTGGATGGGCCCCTTCGGGGTCAGGGCCCCAAAGCAGCCGCTTCCCCTGCTTCCCCTATAGTTATGCCCCTTGCGCCCTGCCCATTCATATCATGGACATATAGGTCTGTAATTAAGTTATACATTTAGAGAGTGTTTGTGAGTAGGTATTGTGGTAAGGTGAACAGAAAAGTGTATGGTAGAGTCCTGGAAGGGGGGTATATCCCACCCAGCTTCCTCAACTGGGTGAGGTAAATAAAATCCAGAAGGTTAAAATGGTCTCAGCAATGTGTAGGTTGCTGAGACAGTTTTGCTAAGTTTATGGGCTGGATTTTATTGGACTGGGAGAAGGTAGGATTGGTAGAGGGACCTCCCCAGTCCACCCCATTCCAGGACAGGTTTTCCCCTAGCCTGAGGGATCGTCAAGGGGAAATAAAGCATAGTCCAGGCTGTCAGTCTAGGAGAGTGAGGCCTGGAGAAAGTCTGGGAAGCTGGCTGCCCTTCTGGCTAGAGAAGCCGAGTTCTCTGTGTGAACTGTGTTCAATAGGTGAGTTAGGAACTTCACTGTATTAGCCAGAGCCCAGACGGGCAGGTGTTTATTTTGGTTTATGTTTTGTGGTGCTGGACCTTCAGCATCCAGTGAATTATAACTGGGGTTGCCTGTATTGTCGGAGTGTGATAAATAAAGCATCATTTGGAATTTAACCCTGCGGCCTGCAAGAGAATCTGTCATCGCCGCCCTACCTGAGAGTGTAACCCCTTACAGTATGTATATAGAAGAGTTGGCAACTCTCCTGAAACATACAGGAGGCTCCCAAAAAGGGAAGGCCTCCTGAATTCCCAGAGGGCTTTGTAAATCCCCACACAGGGAATGAAGGACACATCATGAAAGGGGTGGGGACATACATGGAAGGTGGTGGAGTCTTAGGAAAAGGAGTGTGTCCACAATTTTTAAAAATTTCAGGGTGCAACCACTTATTAATACTGGCAGATATGGTAGTGTATGGTGCACGCTGCATTAACAAATCCTCCTAAAATATTTTAAAGCAGTGTATAAGTCCATATGTCCCCCAGTGTGTGGTGGAGGAAAGCTTTGCTTTAGTGGGCCCCAAATAAATGGAGTACTCCGTACCTCTAGAACCCTTAATCTGGCCCTACCTCCATATGAAATGGCATTTGCCGGCTCCATCCTGATCTGGAAATCATTCTTCTACTGAACATCTTATGTCCCGCACTCTCTTTTGATATACTTTCAAGTGTGAAAAAATATCATGCAAAACAGGGGGGTGGTGAATGATTCTGCTCCACTCAAATGAGTTCAAAACTTAGTGGAGGACTAAGGAGCATACTGAACCAATGAGGATATGGAGTAATTTGAAACATAGCTTTTACTAGTTCCAAAAATAAAATGAATGAGGCTCAAACGATTAACCATAAATTAGTAATAAGGAAAAATAAAATCTTACCACCTCTGGCGTGTGTTGCTGATTCTTTCTTTCAAAGTCCAAAGGGGTAGTAATTATCTTGAAAATCCTGGCTATATGTCCCTGCCTCACAAAAACAGAGCACCCGCCCATGGGAATAGAGTGAGGGCTTTTTTAGGGATACGGTCACTGAAGGACAGGTTCCAGGCGAGGTCACCCCTATCGGAGCGGGTGCTCTGTGTTTGTGACGCAAGATTTGCAGGATAATTACTACTCCTTTGGACTTGGAAAGAAAGAATCAGCAACACACGCCAGAGGTGGTAAGAATACATTTTTTTCCTTATCACCAATTTATGGTTAATCGTTTGAGCCTCATTTATTTTATTTTTGGAACTAGTAAAAGTTATGTTTTAAATTACTCCATATCCTCATTGGTTCAGTATATTGTATGGTTTTGTGGAGATTTTGCTGTTGTAATACTTACCAGCTTGTGTGATAACATGAAGACTAAGGAGCAGCATAACAGTGGCAGGGCCGGATTTGCATAAAAAAATCAACCCTTGACCCCTCCCCCAAGATATAGTGTAAAAATAAATGCCTACAACCTCAATCTCTGGTTTTATATTAGGAGTAATTTGGATAGGAGAGCGTCAGGGGTGGATTGACCATAGACCTTACACGAAAATTTTCTGGTGGACCGATGCCCAGAGGAAGTTTTTGGGGATGCATTTTGTGCTTTTGGCAGTATTTTGTGATGGACTGTGGTATTTGGCTCTGTTGGGGTGGTATAATGTGCCACAATATAGTATTGCTGGTCCTTCCTTCCATCAATTTGGACCCATTTACAAAACGGGACACTTTTCTTATTTTTTCCAGGGCCACTTTAAGTTCCCAGTCTGCCTCTGGAGAGCGGAGATGAGACAGGTAACAATTTCACCCCCAGTGCCATCTGCAGAACCCAGATACCTTCATGGTGCCTTCATTTACTAAATGGAAGAGGCAGAGGGGCAGATATGGCAGCAGGGTTGGTCACCTAGTGATATGCTAGTGTGTGATCTGTCATTGTATAACTAAGAGATTCTGCATTTATAAAGTGTATAATACTGGAAAAATAAACAGTGACGTCAACACAAACTTACTGCTGACACCCACTCCACTCTGTCATGGGGGCCATACTTGTATCAGCGTGTAACAGAACTGGTTCTCTAGCAATCTATATGGAATCAGCAGACGGTGTAAAAAGATAGGGCTCTTTCACCCTATAGTAGAATATTGGGCCACTGTAGGTTAGGTCCTTGACATGTAAGGCTGAGTCTAAGTGTGAACTGATTCTAAGAGTGACGACTGTCAACTGCCTGTCATACGAATGCACAATAATTGTTTCACTACCACAGTGGACTAGCTATGAATGTTTCTGCAATGCACAGTGATGTACACTAGAGTTGAGCGAACACCTGGATGTTCGGGTTCGAGAAGTTCGGCCGAACATCCCGGAAATGTTCGGGTTCGGGATCCGAACCCGATCCGAACTTCGTCCCGAACCCGAACCCCATTGAAGTCAATGGGGACCCGAACTTTTCGGCACTAAAACGGCTGTAAAACAGCCCAGGAAAGGGCTAGAGGGCTGCAAAAGGCAGCAACATGTAGGTAAATCCCCTGCAAACAAATGTGGATAGGGAAATTAATTAAAATAAAAATTAAATAAATAAAAATTAACCAAAATCAATTGGAGAGAGGTTCCATAGCAGAGAATCTGGCTTCCCGTCACCCACCACTGGAACAGTCCATTCTCAGATATTTAGGCCCCGGCACCCAGGCAGAGGAGAGAGGTCCCGTAACAGACAATCTGGCTTCATGTCAGCAGAGAATCAGTCTTCATGTCATAGCAGAGAATCAGGCTTCACGTCACCCACCACTGTAAGAGTCCATTTTCATAAATTTAGGCCCAGCACCCAGGCAGAGGAGAGAGGTCCCGTAACAGAGGATCTGGCTTCATGTCAGCAGAGAATCAGTCTGCATGTCATAGCAGAGAATCAGGCTTCACGTCAGCCACCACTGCAACAGTCCATTGTCATAAATTTAGGCCCAGCACCCAGGCAGAGGAGAGAGGTCCCGTAACAGAGGATCTGGCTTCATGTCAGCAGAGAATCAGTCTGCATGTCATAGCAGAGAATCAGGCTTCACGTCAGCCACCACTGCAACAGTCCATTGTCATAAATTTAGGCCCAGCACCCAGGCAGAGGAGAGAGGTCCCGTAACAGAGGATCTGGCTTCATGTCAGCAGAGAATCAGTCTGCATGTCATAGCAGAGAATCAGGCTTCACGTCAGCCACCACTGCAACAGTCCATTGTCATAAATTTAGGCCCAGCACCCAGGCAGAGGAGAGAGGTCCCGTAACAGACAATCTGGCTTCATGTCAGCAGAGAATTAGTCTGCATGTCATAGCAGAGAATGAGGCTTCACGTCAGCCACCACTGCAACAGTCCATTGGCATATATTTAGGCCTAGCACACAGGCAGAGCAGAGAGGTCCCGTAACAGACAATCTGGCTTCATGTCAGCAGAGAATCAGTCTTCATGTCATAGCAGAGAATCAGGCTTCACGTCACCCACCACTGTAAGAGTCCATTTTCATAAATTTAGGCCCAGCACCCAGGCAGAGGAGAGAGGTCCCGTAACAGAGGATCTGGCTTCATGTCAGCAGAGAATCAGTCTGCATGTCATAGCAGAGAATCAGGCTTCACGTCAGCCACCACTGCAACAGTCCATTGTCATAAATTTAGGCCCAGCACCCAGGCAGAGGAGAGAGGTCCCGTAACAGAGGATCTGGCTTCATGTCAGCAGAGAATCAGTCTGCATGTCATAGCAGAGAATGAGGCTTCACGTCACCCACCACTGCAACAGTCCATTGGCATATATTTAGGCCTAGCACACAGGCAGAGCAGAGAGGTCCCGTAACAGACGATCTGGCTTCATGTCAGCAGAGAATCAGTCTGCATGTCATAGCAGAGAATGAGGCTTCACGTCACCCACCACTGCAACAGTCCATTGGCATATATTTAGGCCTAGCACACAGGCAGAGCAGAGAGGTCCCGTAACAGACAATCTGGCTTCATGACAGCAGAGAATCAGTCTGCATGTCATAGCAGAGAATGAGGCTTCACGTCACCCACCATGTCCGACCATGTCCACGACCATGTCCACGTCCGCGTCCCTTACTAGATGTTTTTCTCATTGTTATGGTTCACCACAACAACAAATATATTATTTGGCCCAATGTATTGTATTCAAATTCAGCGGGATATAAATTTGAGGCCTAGTATTTAGGCGCTGGGTGACCGGTATGGATTTAGTGACAGAATTAGACTTGGAAATGCACAGAAGCGTGTGTGTGTGAAGTTATTCTGAATGACCCAATGTGCACCTTGAATATTATATACCCTTTTAGGGATAGATTTCAAATAGCTCTGATATAGCAGAAACCACTAAATTATGAAATTGCTAAATTGGGAATTGTATTTCAACCCAGAACAAAAAATGTGCTTTGACGGACACTAAATAACTTTCCCAGCCACAACAGGACAGCGGTAACGAGAGATTTAGCAGGATATAAATTTGAGGCCTAGTATTTAGGCGCTGGGTGACAGGTATGGGTTTAGTGCCAGAATTAGACTTGGAAATACACAGTAGCGGGTGTGTGTGAAGTTATTCTGAATGACCCAATGTGCACCTTGAATATTATATACCCTTTTAGGGATAGATTTCAAATAGCTCTGATATAGCAGAAACCACTAAATTATGAAATTGCTAAATTGGGAATTGTATTTCAACCCAGAACAAGAAATGTGCTTGAACGGACACTAAATAACTCGCCCAGCTACAGCACTAAGGACAGATTTAGCGGGATATAAATTTGAGGCCTAGTATTTAGGCGCTGGGTGACAGGTATGGGTTTAGTGCCAGAATTAGACTTGGAAATACACAGTAGCGGGTGTGTGTGAAGTTATTCTGAATGACCCAATGTGCACCTTGAATATTATATACCCTTTTAGGGATAGATTTCAAATAGCTCTGATATAGCAGAAACCACTAAATTATGAAATTGCTAAATTGGGAATTGTATTTCAACCCAGAACAAGAAATGTGCTTGAACGGACACTAAATAACTCGCCCAGCTACAGCACTAAGGACAGATTTAGCGGGATATAAATTTGAGGCCTAGTATTTAGGCGCTGGGTGACCGGTATGGATTTAGTGACAGAATTAGACTGGGATATGGCCAAAAAATAAACAGACTATTGCTGGTTAAATGCACTTGGTGTGACAGCTTCACCCTGATGTAGGCTTTAGCCAAAAAACAACCACACCATTGAGGGTTAAATGCACTTGGTGACAGGCGCAGCTTGCCCCTGATTTAGTATATGGCCAAAAAATGAACAGACTATTGCTGGTTAAATGCACTTGGTGTGACAGCTTCACCCTGATGTAGGCTTTAGCCAAAAAACAACCACACCATTGAGGGTTAAATGCACTTGGTGACAGGCGCAGCTCCTCTCCTCCTCCTTTTGTGTTCCGGAGCCGGAGGAGAGAGGAGCTGCCTGCACGTGTCTGCTGCCACCGCTGCACCGCTGCATGCACCCGATCTGTGCCCCCAGGACCCGATCTCTGCCACCAGCACCCCCCCATCAGGTACATAGGGACAGCTAGGGAAAGTTTGGGTTAGGCAGGGAAAAAAAGGGAAAGTTAGTTTTTTTACTTTTCATTGCATCACCCTAGTTAGGGTGTCTGGGGTCCACAGCACAGCTGTGTGACCCTAGACCCCCCAGGGGTGCTGCCACCTGCCCCCCTCCCCCCTTCCCCCACTTTTTTGGGGTGCAGGATTTATTTTTTATTTTTTTTGTGTACGCTGACTGTGGCCGGCACTCTTAGCGTCCGGCCACTGTTAGCGCATCGCACACCCCACCGCTGATCAACTTCGGATGGTTGATCAGCGGTTTTGAAAAAAAAAATTCACATTTTTGGGCCTTTTTTTTTTTTTTATTTTTTTTTATTTTTTTAGTTTTAGGGTGAGTTCGTGAAACCCGTGCCCCCACACACACGCACACAAAATAAAGAGTTACACACACGCATATACACACGCAGACACACACTCCCCTATGGCCCGCCGGACGTTCTCGGCCGAGGAGGCATACGCCCAGCTTGCCTCCGAATCGGAGAGTCCCAGTGAGGATGAGGATGACCCCACATTCCTGTTGTCATCCGCATCCTCCTCATCATCTAGCGATGATGATGAGCCCCCAAGGCGGCGGAGACGCCGCCAGGCGGAGCAAGGGGACCGCCATGTTAGGGACCCTGTGGCCCAGCCTAGTACGAGCAGCTCTGGGGCTCGTACTGGTTTCCCGGCCCACCAGTTAAATCCACCGGAGCACCCTGCCGGTGAATTTGTCTGGTGTAGCCCAGAGCGATACGAGCCCGTGATTCCTGATTTTGTAGGCCAATCAGGAATCCAGATTTCCACAGTGGGCTACACTGAATATGACTTTTTTCGTCATTTTTTCAGTGACCCACTGGTAAATCTGATGGTGGAGCAGACGAATCTGTACGCCCAACAGTTCGTCGCTCAACACCCGGGCTCCTTTTTGGCCAGGCCCGGTGGCTGGACGCCGGTCAGTGCAGCCGAAATGAGGACATTTTGGGGCCTCGTGCTGCATATGGGCCTGGTCAAGAAACCCAGTGTGTCATGGTCTTACCTCCTTGCTGTTCCCTTCGTTTGACATGTGCTGGCGGCCATCTTGGTTTCTGGGTTTTCTTGTAGCCTCCCACCCTGCGGCTCCTCCTTCCCACTGGGAGGAGCTGGATGCCTAGCTCATATATATAGGAGGTCTGTGGCTTCAGTTCCTTGCTTGGTCCTCCTGTGTTCACATGCTTCCAAGACTGCTGCTGCTTCTGGTTCCTGATCCTGGCCTCGTCTGACTACCCCGTTGGTTCCTGATTCCGGCTTCGTCTGACTACCCCGTTGGTTCCTGATTCCGGCTTCGTCTGACTACCCCGTTGGTTCCTGTTCCTGGCTTCGTCTGACTACCCTTCTGGTTCCTGACCTCTGTCTCCGCAAGACCCTGCTTCGGTTTAGCCATCCGTTCGGACTTTGCTTACGGCTTGCTCTTCAATAAAACCTTCTTATTTTCCACTTATCTCTTGTTGTACGTCTGGTTCATGGTTCCATGACATTAGGACCAAGCCATGAATTCTGACGGTACAGGGCCACCCTCGCTACCTACGCTGGTTGCCAGACTTGATCAGCAGGATCACCTGTTGGGTCGGTTCGCTGTGGCGTTGCAAACCCTGCTTGAACGCACGGCTCATTTAGCTTCCGTTGCCGATGGGTCGGTTGTCGCTCCTGGGCCCGCTCCTACTGCCGCTCCGGTTGTTGCGCCAGAGTCTACCCTGACACCTGTTGCTGCGCCTGTGGTGTTTCAGGGTATGACCGGTTCTGCCCCCCTTCCACAGCGCTTTGGGGGAGAGCCAACTCAGTGCCGAGGTTTCCTTAACCAGGTGGGCATTTACTTCGAGTTGCTGCCACATGCCTTTCCTACTGAGAGATCAAGGGTGGGCTTCTTGATCTCGCTGCTCTCGGACAAGGCCTTGGCCTGGGCCAGCCCTTTATGGGAGAACAACAATCCGGTGGTTGCCGAGTTTTCCGGTTTTGTTGCTTCTCTCCGGAAGGTATTCGATGTGCCGGCTCGTGCTGCCTCTGCTGCGAAGCTCCTTATGTCCATCAGACAGGGTTCACGATCCGTAGCTGAATACGCCATTGAGTTTCGTACCCTGGCAGCAGAGGTGGGCTGGAATAATGAGGCTCTGGTCGCTGCTTTCTCTCATGGTCTCTCGGATGCCTTGAAGGATGAGGTTGCAGCTAAGGACCTACCAGTGGAGCTCGAGTCTCTTATTTCTTTCCTGATTTTGATTGACACCAGACTCAGGGAGAGACCTTCCTTTAAGGAGAGCCTGCGGAGGTCTCCTAACAGATTGGCGCCTACGTTTGCTGTCCCACCCGTGCCTCCCTCTCCTCCCACGCCTCCTGGGGATGACTTGTCTGGGGGTGAACCCATGCAGCGGGGGTTTGCTCGCCTGTCTGAGGGGGAGAGGGTACTCCGGAGACGCGAGGGCCGATGCATGTACTGTGGTCTCGGTGGGCATTTTCGGTTGGCATGTCCGAACCGTCCGGGAGAACGCTCGCACCTGAGGTCCTGTCGGGGGCAGATCTTGGGTGGAGTCTCCTCGTCCCCGGTTTCCCGTGTTGACAAACCACTGATCACGGTTGTCCTCTCCTGGGTCGGGGGCTCGGTGACGACCCAGGCGTTGGTGGACTCTGGTGCTGGTGGTTTGTTCATTGATAGAGTGTTCGTTGCCGCCAATTCCATTCCTCTGCAGCCTCGAGGTTCCCCACTGGCTCTTGAGGCGATAGACGGCAGACCCCTTCTGCCGCCACACGTGACTCATGAGACCCTTCCAGTGGGGATAGCCATTGGTGCCGTTCACAGAGAGTCGGTCTGTCTCCAGGTTATTTCGTCTCCACACTACTCGGTGGTCTTGGGGTACCCCTGGCTCCAGAAGCATAATCCGACTTTCGATTGGAGATCGGTCGAGATCCTCTCGTGGTCACCGCAGTGTGGGGGCTAGTTGCATCCATGGGCCTGTCAAGTTGCTGTGTACTTCCTCGGACTCTCTGTTGCCTCCTGAATATGAAGAGTACCGGGATGTATTCGATAAGGTGCGCGCGGTTGCCCTACCTCCGCACCGCCCATACGATTGTGCCATAGAGTTACAATCCGGTGCCGTTCCTCCTCGTGGCAAAGTCTATCCACTGTCGGTAGCGGAGAATGAGGCCATGGAGGAGTACGTGAGGGAGGCGATTTCACGCGGACACATTCGCAAATCCTCGTCCCCGGCAGGGGCTGGATTTTTCTTTGTGAAAAAGAAGGGCGGCGAGTTGAGGCCTTGCATCGATTACAGGGGTCTCAATCGCATCACGATCAAGAACGCTTACCCGATACCCTTGATTTCCGAGCTGTTCGATTGCCTCAAAGGGGCCACGGTCTTTACCAAACTCGACCTGAGGGCGGCATATAACCTGGTAAGGATCAAGGCGGGCGATGAGTGGAAGACCGCGTTTAACACCAGGACCGGTCATTATGAATCCTTGGTTATGCCCTTTGGGTTGTGCAATGCGCCCGCAGTCTTCCAGGAATTCATCAACGATGTTTTCCGTGACCTGTTGCAGCAGTGTGTGGTGGTCTATTTGGATGACATCTTGGTATATTCTGCATCCATGGAGGCCCACATTCTGGATGTCAGACGAGTGTTGCAACGCTTACGAGAGAACAAACTGTTCGGTAAGCTTGAGAAATGCGAATTTCACCGATCCCAGGTAACCTTCTTAGGTTACATCATTTCCGCTGAGGGGTTCTCCATGGATCCTGAGAAGGTTTCAGCTGTCCTGGGCTGTTTCACGTCTGTTCTGGTGGCCTTCTCTACGTTCCGACATCGCCGCATATGTAGCGGCATGCTCCGTTTGTGCCCAGAGTAAGTCCCCTCGGCACCTTCCGTTGGGCCTTTTGCAACCCATAGCCACCGGGGAGCGTCCATGGTCACACCTGGGGATGGATTTCATTGTGGACCTCCCTGCATCCCGAGGCCATACGGTCATTCTCATGATTGTGGATCGGTTTTCCAAAATGTGCCACTGTGTTCCTCTCAAGAAGTTACCCTCTGCACAAGAGTTGGCCTCGATTTTTGCCAGGGAGGTCTTCCGGTTGCACGGTTTGCCCAAGGAGATTGTGTCGGATCGGGGGAGTCAGTTTGTGTCCAGGTTCTGGCGTGCCTTTTGCTCCCAGTTGGGGATTCATCTCTCTTTCTCCTCGGCCTACCACCCTCAGTCCAATGGGGCCGCAGAACGATCCAATCAGGCCTTGGAGCAATTCCTTCATTGCTATGTCTCCGATCACCAAGACAATTGGGTTGACCTCCTGCCTTGGGCTGAGTTTGCCAGGAACACGGCGGTGAACTCTTCCTCTGGGACGTCTCCCTTCATGGCCAATTATGGGTTCCAACCTGCCGTGTTACCGGAGGTATTCTCTCCCCAGGATATTCCGGCTGTGGAGGATCACCTTTCCGTCCTACGTGCTTCTTGGGTACAGATCCAGAGGTCCCTTGAGGTCTCTGCGCAGCGCCAGAAACTCCAGGCTGATCGCAGACGAGCGCCCGCTCCTTCCTACCAGGTCGGAGACCGCGTATGGTTGTCCACCCGCAACCTCAACCTTCGAGTGCCCACTCCCAAGCTGGCGCCTCGCTTTGTTGGTCCCTTCCGAGTGCTTCGCAGGGTAAACCCGGTAGCCTATGCCCTTGCGCTTCCTCCTGGCATGCGGATCTCCAACGTGTTTCATGTCTCCCTGTTGAAGCCACTGGTGTGTAATCGTTTCACTTCCTCGATTCCTCGGCCTCGTCCGGTCCAAGTGGGCAATCGTGAGGAGTATGAGGTGAGCAATATCCTGGACTCACGCCTGGTCCGCGGCCGGGTGCAGTTTTTGGTCCATTGGCGTGGTTATGGTCCAGAGGAGCGTTCCTGGGTTCCCTCCGCAGATGTCCATGCTCCTGTCTTGCTCCGAGCCTTCCACGCACGCTTCCCTCAGAAACCGTTCCTTACTCCGCGGAGGAGGGGCCCTTGAGGGGGAGGTACTGTCATGGTCTTACCTCCTTGCTGTTCCCTTCGTTTGACATGTGCTGGCGGCCATCTTGGTTTCTGGGTTTTCTTGTAGCCTCCCACCCTGCGGCTCCTCCTTCCCACTGGGAGGAGCTGGATGCCTAGCTCATATATATAGGAGGTCTGTGGCTTCAGTTCCTTGCTTGGTCCTCCTGTGTTCACATGCTTCCAAGACTGCTGCTGCTTCTGGTTCCTGATCCTGGCCTCGTCTGACTACCCCGTTGGTTCCTGATTCCGGCTTCGTCTGACTACCCCGTTGGTTCCTGATTCCGGCTTCGTCTGACTACCCCGTTGGTTCCTGTTCCTGGCTTCGTCTGACTACCCTTCTGGTTCCTGACCTCTGTCTCCGCAAGACCCTGCTTCGGTTTAGCCATCCGTTCGGACTTTGCTTACGGCTTGCTCTTCAATAAAACCTTCTTATTTTCCACTTATCTCTTGTTGTACGTCTGGTTCATGGTTCCATGACACAGTGTCAGGCTGTACTGGAGTGGGGACGTCCTATAACAGACCCCACTTTACAGTACGGCCATGACACGCTCCCGGTTTGAGGCCATCCGGAAATGTCTGCATTATTCCGATAATGCAGTATGTCCCCCCCGAGGTGATCCTGCCCATGACCGTCTGTACAAGATACGGCCGGTCATCGATCACTTTGGGGCCAAATTCATGGAGGCCTATGTACCTGGAAGAGAGGTCGCGGTTGATGAGTCTCTCATTGCGTTCAAGGGGAGACTCATTTTCCGCCAGTATGTGCCCACCAAGCGGGCGAGGTATGGCGTGAAGCTATACAAAATTTGTGAGAGTACCTCAGGGTACACTTACAAATTTCGTATATACGAGGGGCGAGATTCCCGGATTCAACCCCCAGAATGTCCCCCCACTCTGGGTGTTACCGGGAAACTTGTGTGGGACCTTATGTTCCCACTGCTGGATAAGGGTTACCACCTTTACGTGGATAACTTTTATACCAGTATCCCCTTGTTCCAGTCCCTTGCCGCTAGATCCACGTTCGCTTGTGGGACCGTGCGGAAAAATCAACGCGGCCTCCCTGCCCTCCCCCTCCAGGTACCTATCCCCAGGGGTGAGACCCGTGCCCTTACCACTGGAAACCTGTTGCTGGTCAGGTATAAGGACAAGAGGGATGTCCTTATGCTGTCCACAATTCATGGTAACGGCATCACCCCTGTCCCTGTGCGAGGTACCGTGGCAACGGTCCTCAAGCCCGATTGTATCGTCGCCTACAATCGGTATATGGGAGGAGTTGATCTCTCTGATCAAGTCCTCAAGCCATATAACGCCATGCGCAAAACCCGGGCATGGTACAAAAAAGTTGCGGTCTACTTGGTGCAGGTTGCCATGTACAACTCTTTTGTACTATCCCGAAGCGCTGGCAGCACAGGGACATTCCTCCAGTTCTATGAGGCAGTCCTCAAGGCCCTGATCTTTTCGGACCGGGAAAGAGCAGGCCGGAGTACCTCGGGAACTGTAGGCGCCCGGATCGTCCCTGGCCAACACTTTCCAGGTGTGGTCCCCCATACTGGAAAGAAGGGACGAACCCAAAAAAGGTGCAGAGTGTGTCACAGGAGGGGGATACGGAAGGACACCACAACTCAATGTGACACGTGCCCCGATCATCCGGGCCTCTGCATTATTGGTTGCTTCAGGGAGTATCACACTTCCATGGAGTACTAAATTTATATCCCAATTTAGGACTGACATCGGATAAAAAAAAAACTGGTTCTCAGACTTGAGACACCCAAAAAAACTAAAATAATTTATTAAAAGTATACATATTAGGTATTGCCGTGTCGGTAATAATCTCCTCTATAAAAATACCCCATGACCTAACCCCCCAGATTAACACGGTCAAGGAAAAAAAAAAAAAGTGCAAAAAAAGTTGTTTTTTTTGTCACCTTACATAACAAAAAGTTTAATAGCAAGCGATCAAAAAGTTATATAGCCCCCAAAATAGTGCCAATAAAACCGTCCGCTCGTCCCGCAAAAAATGAGCCCCCACATAAGATAATCGGAGAAGAAAAAAAAAAAATGACACTTAGACTTTAGAGATACAAAATTATTTTTTTTGTATCAAAAAGGATAATATAGTCTAAAACCCAAATAAATGTAAAAAAAGTAGACTTATTAGGTATCGCCACGTCCGTAAGAATCTTCTCTATAAAAATACCCCATGATCCAACCCCCCCAGATTAACACGGTCCAAAAAAAAAAAAAAAGTGCAAAAAAAGATTTTTTTTGTCACCAAACATAACAAAAAATGTAATAGCAAGCGATCAAAAAGTCATATAGCCCCCAAAATAGTGCCAGAAAAACCGTCCGCTCGTCCCGCAAAAAATGAGCCCCCACATAAGATAATCAGATAAAAATAAAATAAAAAAAATGACACCTAGACTTTAGAGATACCAAAAAAATGTTTGGGTATCAAAAAGGATAATATAGTCAAAAACCTAAATAATTATAAAAAAAAGTAGACTTATTAGGTATCGCCGCGTCCGTAAGAATCTCCTCTATAAAAATATCCCATGACCTAACCCCCCAGATTAACACGGTTAAAAAAAAAATATGAAAACGGTGCCAAAAACTAAATTTTTGGCACTTTTTCATTTCAATCCGTTTTTTCCGGTAACAAAACAAGGGTTAACAACCAAACAAAAGTTAATATTTATTACCCTGATACTGCAGTTTACAGAAATGCCATATTTGTGGTCATAAACTGCTGTATCAGTAAAAGGGAGGCCGCAAAAGGAAAGGACCGACATGGTTTCTGGAAGGCCGATTTTGATGGCCTTTTTTATTGACACCATGTCCCTTTTGAAGCCCCCCTGATGCCCCCCTAGAGTAAAAACTTTCTAAAAGTGACCCCATCTAAGAAACTACACCCCTCAAGGTATTCAAAACTGATTATACAAACTTTATTAACCCTTTAGGTGTTCCTCAACAGTTAATGGCAAATGGAGATGAAATTTCAGAATCTCAATTTTTGGTAACCTTGCCTCACAAAAATGTAATATAGAGCAACCAAAAATCATATGTACCCTAAAAATAGTCCCCCAAATAATGCCACCTTATCCCATAGTTTCCAAAATGGGGTCACTTTTAGGGAGTTTCTACTCCAGGGGTGCATCAGGGGGTTGAAACAGGACACGGTGTAAATAAACCGGTCCATAAAAATCAGCCCTCCAAAAACCAAACGGCGCACCTTACACTCTACGCCCTGCTGTGTGGCCGTACAGTAGTTTACGGCCACATATTGGGTGTTTCTGTAAACGGCAGAGTCAGGGCAATAAAGATACAGTCTTGTTTGGCTGTTAACCCTTTCTTTGTTAGTGGAAAAAATGGGTTAAAATGGAAAATTAGACAAAAAAATCTAATTCTCAAATTTCATCCCCATTTGTCAATAACTCTTGCGCAACACCTAAAGGGTTAACGACGTATGTAAAATCAGTTTTGAATACCTTGAGGGGTGTACTTTCTTAGATGGGGTCACTTTTAGGGAGTTTCTACTCCAGGGGTGCATCAGGGGGGTTGAAACAGGACATGGTGTAAATAAACCGGTCCATAAAAATCAGCCCTCCAAAAACCAAACGGCGCACCTTTCACTCTACGCCCCGCTGTGTGGCCGTACAGTAGTTTACGGCCACATATTGGGTGTTTCTGTAAACGGCAGAGTCAGGGCAATAGAGATACAGTCTTGTTTGACTGTTAACCCTTGCTTTGTTAGTGGAAAAAATGGGTTAAAATGGAAAATTAGACAAAAAAATCTAATTCTCAAATTTCATCCCCATTTGCCAATAACTCTTGCGCAACACCTAAAGGGTTAACGACGTATTTAAAATCAGTTTTGAATACCTTGAGGGGTGTACTTTCTTAGATGGGGTCACTTTTAGGGAGTTTCTACTCCAGGGGTGCATCAGGGGGGTTGAAACAGGACATGGTGTAAATAAACCGGTCCATAAAAATCAGCCCTCCAAAAACCAAACGGCGCACCTTTCACTCTACGCCCCGCTGTGTGGCCGTACAGTAGTTTACGGCCACATATTGGGTGTTTCTGTAAACGGCAGAGTCAGGGCAATAGAGATACAGTCTTGTTTGGCTGTTAACCCTTGCTTTGTTAGTGGAAAAAATGGGTTAAAATGGAAAATTAGACAAAAAAATCAAATTCTCAAATTTCATCCCCATTTGCCAATAACTCTTGCGCAACACCTAAAGGGTTAACGGCATATGTAAAATCAGTTTTGAATACCTTGAGGGGTGTACTTTCTTAGATGGGGTCACTTTTAGGGAGTTTCTGCTCTAGGGGTTCATCAGGGGGCTTCAAATGGGACATGGTGTAAATAAACCAGTCCATAAAAATCAGCCTTCCAAAAACCAAACGGCGCACCTTTCACTCTACGCCCCGCTGTGTGGCTGTACAGTAGTTTACGGCCACATATTGGGTGTTTCTGTAAACGGCAGAGTCAGGGCAATAAAGATACAGTCTTGTTTGGCTGTTAACCCTTGCTTTGTTAGTGGAAAAAATGGGTTAAAATGGAAAATTAGACAAAAAAATGAAATTCTCAAATTTCTTCCCCATTTGCCAATAACTCTTGTGCAACACCTAAAGGGTTAACGACGTATGTAAAATCAGTTTTGAATACCTTGAGGGGTGTAGTTTCTTAGATGGGGTCATTTTTGGGAGGTTTCTATTATCTAAGCCTCACAATATGACTTCAAACCTGAACTGGTCCATAAAAAGTGGGATTTTGAAGATTTCTGAAAAATTTCAAAATTTGCTTCTAAACTTCTAAGCCTTGTAACATCCCCAAAAAATAAAATATCATTCCCAAAATGCTACAAACATGAAGTAGACATATGGGGAATGTAAAGTCATCACAATTTTTGGGGGTATTACTATGTATTACAGAAGTAGAGAAACTGAAACTTTGAAATTTGCTAATTTTTGCAATTTTGGGGTAAATTAGGTATTATTTTGTGCAAAAAAAATAATTTTTTTGACTTCATTTTACCACTGTCATGAAGTACAATATGTGACGAAAAAACAATCTCAGAACGGCCTGGATAAGTCAAAGCGTTTTAAAGTTATCAGCACTTAAAGTGACAGTGGTCAGATTTGCAAAAAATGGCCTGGTCCTTAAGGTGAAATAAGGCTGTGTCCCTATGGGGTTAAATCTGTGAAAAAAATTAATACCGGATCCATTTTCCGGATGACACCGGAGAGACGGATCCGGTATTTCAATGCATTTGTCAGACGGTTCCGGATCCATCTAACAAATGCCATCTGTTTTCGGAACTGCCTGCGGAATCCTCTGCCGCAAGTGTGAAAGTACCCTAATTTGTCACAAATCACAGTAAATCAGGTATACCCAGGCCACTCTGCCTAATCATATTCATCCCACTGTAGGTACTGTGCCTTCAGTATTATAGGTCTAAGTTATCGCCGTCTACATAACTCTGCAGTGCACCAAGATTCATAGCTAATCTCTTCTGTTATACAAAAAGAAAAGCATAAATTAACCTTCAGTAAAACAGAAAACTCGTGCTCACCCCTGCAGTGCAATGGCTCTGTAGTGGAACAAACTAAATCACAGCAGCTCCAATAAAGTAATGGAGAAAAAAAAAGAATATTTTGTTGTGACTGTTTATTTTTCCATTCTTTCCATTCTTTGTTAGAATAACAAAAAAACTAAAGAAAATGAAGCCTGTATTTTGAGCATCCATAAATCCTCTTTCAGACGGTCAGTATTTGATCAGTAATTGTAAGCCAAAACTAAGAGTGGGTCCAGAACAGAGATAGCAGTGTGATAGCAAGGCCATATGGCATGCATATCCTTTTAAAAATGCAACATATGCATATCAGTAGGCCAAAAAGCCCCATTGTAGGAATCACAGTAGGGGCAGGTGGCATCAGGCAGGTGGCAGCATTGGAATAGTGGCAGCAGAACATGGTCAGAAGTAATGGCTCATTTTGCAGAATATTTCAATGTGGCAGCACACTACAGTATGATCATTAGTGGCAGAATTATCAGGCACTGGCGTCTGGAAATCATGGTTGATCTACGCCTGATTCATCTTTATGAACGTTAGTCTTAACATTTAGGGAGAAAAGGCGAGTCCTCTTAGGGGTAACTAGGCCCCTGCTGCACTGAACACCCGCTATGATCCCACACTATTGACCATGCAGAAAAGCATGCCCATAGCAAACTCTGACAGTTTTGGCCACACTTCAAGTTTGCATGCCCTATAGTACAGGGGATCTTGGCTCATGGGTGATGGTGCAGTCCAAGTATGCCACCTCTTACTGGTTGAGGTTCTGCTGCATGCCCTACTGCTGCTGGGTGGTTTCTTCAGTAGGCGGCTGAAGAAAACTGTATATCATAGACTCCAGACTGAAATTGCTGCATATGGAGCTATTGCTGCTCCTGCCCCCACCCACCAGTCATGGCAGTGGAGCATAACAGGCAATGGCCCTCGTAGGCAACAACCAACTGACTACATAGCATGTCTCTATAGTAGTCCATTTTTGCATCCGTCTAAGAAGGTCTAAAAGATGCCCCCGTTTTTGACTGGTAGTGAGGGTCTAACCATGTGGATAAATATGACAGCATGCATCTGGCCATTTGCACAAGGGACTTGGAGAGCCTCTCGGCCTCCATCTCCACTGCATACTGCCATGGTCTGTTGGGTCATCTGCTTTGTCTTCGTTGTCGCCCTCCAGCTCCTCATGCTCCTCCTGGTCCTCCTGGTCCTCCTGCTCCTCTTGCTCCTCCTGCTCCTGTCCTGTCACGTGGGCAGATAAACCATCTAGTTGTGTATAAAATCCCATGGCATTTATGTCCCCTTCTGCCAGTTTATTCTCATCAGGGCTCAGGTGACCGTGAAATGGAGGTACGACTTCTTATGTCCCTTTCGCCAAAATTGTCATCATCCCCTCCAAGATGTGAAGAGGTGGAATGACATCATTCATCCCATAGTTCTGCCAACTGACAAATAAAGTGAACTCCTCAAAGAGCTTGAGCAAATGGCATGTATCACGCATAAGCTGCCATTGGCTAATGTGGAAATTACACCGAGGAATAGACCTGTCCATCTGCAGCATTAAATCGTTGACTGCCATCCTCTGCTCGTACAGGCAGTCTAACATATGAAGGATGGAATACCAATGGGTGGTAATGTTGCATATCTGGATATGTTGAGGAAGAACATTTTGCCTTTGCAGATCAAAGAGGGTGTGTTTTGCACAGTGGGAGTGGCTGAAGTGCATGCACCATTTCCCGGACATTTTTAACAGCTCTTGCATTTCATAAAAGACTTGAGGAACTGGGTGAAAATGAGATTGAAGATGTGCGCCGTGAGGGGCAGCTTTCCCTGATGCAGCACAGACAAAATGTTCTTCCTGTTATCAGTAACCATGGATCCTATCTCCAGTTGGTGAGGATACAGCCAGTGTTCAGTGTTTCTTTATTGATGACGCCGTGCAGTTCCCCAGTGTGGTTCCAGTGTGGTTCCATTCAACTAGGCTGGCTAGGTGCAGAACCGTGTGGCAACACCTAGCTTTGCATATTTTATATGCTGAACAACCACTGTGAACTGTGCCTAGAGACCCTAAAGCACAAACACGCGTGTGTATGTTTGTGTATATATATGGGGGTGCACACAATGCCCCTCTATCATGGGGTGCAGGTCCCCATAATGTCCCTCTATCATGGGGTGCAGGTCCCCACAATGCCCCTCTTTCATGAAGTGCAGGTCCCCACAATTCCCCTCTATCATGGGGTGCAGGTCCCCACAAAGCCCTTCAATCAGGGGGTGCAGATACCCACAAAGCCCCTCTATCACTGACACTTTATCAGAGGGTCAGTGTCACCCACTTCAGCAAAGCAAGTCACCATCTCCACATCACTACCCTCCAGACTATAAGAACATCCTGGCTGCAAGGTGAACCCCAATTTCAGTGCTCACTCCACTCCCACTCAGCTCTGCTTCAGCTCCCACTCATTGCAGTCAGAGGGGTGAATGCCGCGCACTTACCTGCCGGGGACACACCTGCTCTGGGCTTCCTCTCACTCCACAACTAGAAAGTTTGCCAGGCGCCCATGCTGCCGGCCCTGTCTGTAGCGTCACTCACCCAAGGGGCTGAAGGCAGAGACTGGATTCTGCCCGTGACTCCCTCTAGCTTAGTTCCTCCCGGTCTGTGTAAAAATGGCGGATGAGGTCAGGATACACTCTAGTCAACGGAACGGCGGCGGCCGGCCGGCGGCGCAACGCAAGTGATTTATTTTAAAAAAAAGTTTCACAGCCGCTGGGCCTGATTAGGGTGTGCGCAGGCACACCCGGCACACCCCGTGCGTACGCCAGACACATTTTGTGCTACCTGCTCTTTGTTCTTTTTCTTATTTGTTTGTCCGACTCACTGAGGTCGCACATGCTCAGTTTCATCCTTCAACTGCCTTCTGATATGTGATAGAGAGAGAGCTCCAGCAGAAAATACATGCACCCTGATACACTCCTTGTGCTGTCAGCTTGATATAGCAGAGCAATAAATGGGGACATCTCTGGATCCATGTGAGGTACAGGGCTGGTTCTAGCTTTGTTAGAAAGAGATTGTCAATAAATATATATCTGATTTCTATTTTCTTACAATAAACATGAAATAACCCCTTTAACCGCCTCCGGACCGCCTAACGCAGGATCGCGTTCCGGAGGCGGCAGCTCTGCGCACAGTCACGCATATATGCGTCATCTTGCGAGACGCGAGATTTCCTGTGAACGCACGCACACAGGCGCGCGCGTTCACAGGATCGGAAGGTAAGTGAGTGGATCTCCAGCCTGCCAGCGGCGATCGTTCGCTGGCAGGCTGGAGATGCGATTTTTTTTAACCCCTAACAGGTATATTAGACGCTGTTTTGATAACAGCGTCTAATATACCTGCTACCTGGTCCTCTGGTGGTCCCTTTTGTTTGGATCGACCACCAGAGGACACAGGCAGCTCAGTAATAAGTAGCACCAAACACCACTACACTACACCACCCCCCCCTGTCACTTATTAACCCCTTATTAACCCCTGATCACCCCATATAGACTCCCTGATCACCCCCCTGTCATTCATCACCCCCCTGTAGGGCTCCATTCAGACGTCCGTATGATTTTTACGGATCCACGGATACATGGATCGGATCCGCAAAACACATACGGACGTCTGAATGGAGCCTTACAGGGGGGTGATCAATGACAAGGGGGTGATCACCCCATATAGACTCCCTGATCACCCCGCTGTCATTGATCACCCCCCTGTAAGGCTCCATTCAGACGTCCGTATGTGTTTTGCGGATCCGATCCATGTATCCGTGGATCCGTAAAAATCATACGGACGTCTGAATGGAGCCTTACAGGGGGGTGATCAATGACAGGGGGGTGATCAGGGAGTCTGTGAGAAAACACATTGCCCAACTTCTCCTGAGTACGGCGATACCAGATGTGTGACACTTTTTTGCAGCCTAGGTGTTGCCCACCTAGGCTGCAAAAAAGTCACAAGTTAGAGCACCTTTAGGATTTCACAGGTCATTTTTTACACATTTTGATTTCAAACTACTTACCACACATTAGGGTCCCTAGAATGCCAGGGCAGTATAACTACCCCACAAGTGACCCCATTTTGGAAAGAAGACACCCCAAGGTATTCCGTGAGGGGCATGGCGAGTTCCTAGAATTTTTTATTTTTTGTCACAAGTTAGCGGAAAATTATGATTTTTTTTTTTTTTTCTTACAAAGTCTCATATTCCACTAACTTGTGACAAAAAATAAAAAATTATATGAACTTGCCATGCCCCTCACGGAATACCTTGGGGTGTCTTCTTTCCAAAATGGGGTCACTTGAGGGGTAGTTATACTGTCCTGGCAATTTAGGGGCCCTAATGTGTGCGAAGTAGTTTGAAATCAAAATCTGTAAAAAATGGCCGGTGAAATCCTAAAGGTGCTCTTTGGAATGTGGGCCCCTTTGCCCACCTAGGCTGCAAAAAAGTGTCACACATCTGGTACCGCCGTACTCAGGAGAAGTTGGGCAATGTGTTTTGGGGTGTCATTTTACATATACCCATGCTGGGTGAGATAAATATCTTGGTCAAATGCCAACTTTGTATAAAAAATGGGAAAAGTTGTCTTTTGCCAAGATATTTCTCTCACCCAGCATGGGTATATGTAAAATGACACCCAAAACACATTCCCCAACTTCTCCTGAGTACGGCGATACCAGATGTGTGACACTTTTTTGCAGCCTAGGTGGGCAAAGGGGCCCACATTCCAAAGAGCACCTTTCCAATTTCACCGGTCATTTTTTACAGATTTTGATTTCAAACTACTTCTCACGCATTTGGGCCCCTAAAATGCCAGGGCAGTATAACTACCCCACAAGTGACCCCATTTTGGAAAGAAGACACCCCAAGGTATTTTGTGATGGGCATAGTGAGTTCATGGAAGTTTTTATTTTTTTGTCACAAGTTAGTGGATTATGAGACTTTGGAAGAAAAAAATAAATAAATAAATAAATCATCATTTTCCGCTAACTTGTGACAAAAAATAAAAAGTTCTATGAACTCACTATACCCATCAGTGAATAGATTAGGGTGTCTACTTTCAGAAATGGGGTCATTTGTGGGGTGTTTGTACTGTCTGGCCATTGTAGAACCTCAGGAAACATGACAGGTGCTCAGAAAGTCAGAGCTGCTTCAAAAAGCGGAAATTCACATTTTTGTACCATAGTTTGTAAACGCTATAACTTTTACCCAAACCATTTTTTTTTTTTACCCAAACATTTTTTTTTAATCAAAGACATGTAGAACAATAAATTTAGAGAAAAATTTATATATGGATGTGGTTTTTTTAAAAAAATTTTACAACTGAAAGTGAAAAATGTCATTTTTTTGCAAAAAAATCGTTACATTTCGATTAATAACAAAGAAAGTAAAAATGTCAGCAGCAATGAAATACCACCAAATGAAAGCTCTATTAGTCAGAAGAAAAGGAGGTAAAATTCATTTGGGTGGTAAGTTGCATGACCGAGCAATAAACTCGGATTTTGATTTCAAACTACTTCTCACGCATTTGGGCCCCTAAAATGCCAGGGCAGTATAACTACCCCACAAGTGACCCCATTTTGGAAAGAAGACACCCCAAGGTATTTTGTGATGGGCATAGTGAGTTCATGGAAGTTTTTATTTTTTTGTCACAAGTTAGTGGATTATGAGACTTTGGAAGAAAAAAATAAATAAATAAATAAATCATCATTTTCCGCTAACTTGTGACAAAAAATAAAAAGTTCTATGAACTCACTATACCCATCAGTGAATAGATTAGGGTGTCTACTTTCAGAAATGGGGTCATTTGTGGGGTGTTTGTACTGTCTGGCCATTGTAGAACCTCAGGAAACATGACAGGTGCTCAGAAAGTCAGAGCTGCTTCAAAAAGCGGAAATTCACATTTTTGTACCATAGTTTGTAAACGCTATAACTTTTACCCAAACCATTTTTTTTTTTACCCAAACATTTTTTTTTAATCAAAGACATGTAGAACAATAAATTTAGAGAAAAATTTATATATGGATGTGGTTTTTTTAAAAAAATTTTACAACTGAAAGTGAAAAATGTCATTTTTTTGCAAAAAAATCGTTACATTTCGATTAATAACAAAGAAAGTAAAAATGTCAGCAGCAATGAAATACCACCAAATGAAAGCTCTATTAGTCAGAAGAAAAGGAGGTAAAATTCATTTGGGTGGTAAGTTGCATGACCGAGCAATAAACTGTGAAAGTAGTGTAGTGCAGAAGTGTAAAAAGTGGCCTGGTCATTAAGGGTGTTTCAGCTAGGGGGGTTGAAGTGGTTAAAGGGCTTCTGTCAGCAGATTTGTACCTATGAAACTGGCTGAACTGTGGCCTCTAGGAGCAATGGGGGCATTGCCATTGCAGAGAGGGCTGAGTTTATTGCTCCTAGAGGCTCATTTGCATATATTAAAACTTCATTTTTCTTAGGAATACGGGCACATATGGACATGGTACCAACATAGATGCCTTCCCTTGCCAAGTGCACATGCAACAGGTCAGCCAGGTATAAATATGCTGATAAATAGCCTTTAATGAGTTTCACTAGAGATTTATCACTGGGACTTTTTTTAAAGTGACAAAAAAGTCTCAAAGTCACACCAGTAGGAGTGTGGCATAGAAAACTGGAGTAGTATTTTTAGACAAACATGTTAGGTTTAAAGGGGTTGTCTGACTATTTCCAATTGATGACCTATCCTCTGGATATATTATTACTATCTGATCGGTTAAGTTCCGATACCCAGGACCCCAGTGATCAGCTGTTTAAGAAGGCATCAGTGCTCCTGTGAGTGCTGCGGCCTTCTCGCAGCTTACCAAGCACAGTCCTGTACATTGTATAGCAGCCATGCTTGGCATAGCAGCTCAGCCCCATTCGCTTGAATGGGGATGAGCTGCGCCTAGGCCTTGTGACCAATTGTTGTGATGTAACTGGCCTAGGGTAAGCAGTGAAAAGGAAGCCAAACTGTTGATCGGTGGGGGTCATCAGTTACAGATAGTCTGATGAGAGGATATTGAACAAAGGGTACCAAAGGAAAATGCATCTTTCAGCAAAAAGGAGCTCATAGAAACCTAAAACAAACTGTGAAACTCCTGTTTGGGAACTGGAACAGAATGAATTGTGTGGTCCAATTTGGTTGACTTTTAATCATGCTCTTGCCTCTACTTGAGAGAACATACTGTAAAATGTGAATCCTGGCCCTTTAAATAAAACTACTGTATATTTTGAGGCGTTTACTTGTTTCTCAGGTCTTTATAAATGATAAAAATATAAAATTAATTAAAGTTTAAACCAAAATAGGAGACAGATTACATTTGTCCTTGATTCCTACATGTCTTAAAATGCCTTCCTGATTACTTCAGTGTCAGAAAATGAATAGGGATGTAAAAATAGGATTTCTCCGGGAAACAGTGCGGTAACTTCAGTAATAGACCATACTTGTGTGAAGAAAAGAAACCTAATACTCGAGCAGTGGTTGCTGGAAAATAGATTTACAAAGCAAACCTGCTAGCAAAACCAGTCGCCACCTGAAACCTAATTTTTCAAAAAGGAAAACCTGTGAAATTTCAGCCTCTAATAAAACCTGACCCAAAGCAGTAGTAGCTGTTTTCTTTTACGTGAGTTATTTCCACTTGAGCGTGGAAGGAAAGGTAAACACTGCGGCATCTTTTTATTTTTTATTTTAGGTAAAATGTGCATAAAGCATGTTGTGGTATTCCTGGACAATGGTGGAATCAGTAATAGACTTGGACAGTGGCATAAACTTGGTATGAACACACCCAACGTGCAGTGTCTTGTACTGATGATTGCCAAACCAGCAAAATGTTTCCATAATCAGGATTTCTTGTTGTTTTCTTTTATAGAAAACCAGAATACATACATATACTGACACTCCATCATTACACCATGTAATGGAAAGTCTATAAAGTTAGGGTTTATGCACAGGGGTGTATAATGAAATTATGCCATATTTAAATGTGTATCCCATGTCATACTTTGCATGCATTGCTTCTGTGGTAGAATATGATGCCTGTAATATAGGCTAGTAGAGATTTTTACAGATGTAGACTTTTCCGTTTGCATGACTGCCTAAAAGTGTTCTCCTGGATTTTAATATTGATGGCCTATCCTTAATATTGATGGACTATCTTTAATACTGATTGCCTATCCTGACCTTGATCAGTATCAGAACACTCCTATCAATCAGCTGTTCTTACTTATCCTTTAATCGTATATTAGAGAAGGAATATGTAGGTTACATACATCACTGTACAGACAACAGCTTTAGAAGCAGGTACCTGTGAACAAAAGGGAGCGTGCCTATGATAAGGCTTATTCTGACTCAGATTGTTGTAATAGCAATTTATCCCTAGTGGGACCTCTATGCCTGGCCTGTATAAGCAGATATAATCACTGCAGACAATCCTTATCAGATAGCTTGAACTGATAAGTTGCTTTATTCTGTAAGCCAGATAACAGAGTACAGCAGAATAGATGGATTCTGGTATTGTGCGGTCAAAAGATGATGCTTTTGTAAGCTTACATGAGAATACATGTGTACCTGTTCAATGCCTAGAGCAGTATAGAGAAACAGGAAGTGAGGTACACAGAGGAAGGGGTTAGCAATAAAATGAATGACAGATATCGCGAACAGAAAAACAAGTGCGATACCAAAAACGGTCACTAGATGGGAGCATATGACTAAATATAGGATATCATATAAATTAAACTATATAGATTTTAACTGCGTAGCAGCACACTCCCCGTCTGGCATTGAAAATGTCACTATTTAAACCATAACAGTAGTTATATAATTGCAAATAAACAACAGTAATTTGCTTGATGTCCGAGGACCTGAAAAACATAAAGAGAACAGGCATATAATGCAACAACTAAATTGTAAGGCTTCAAGTGTATCAAGTAAAGTTCAAACACTTCTTGCTTGAAGTTTCACGCAGGATTCAGCAGCATAGGCAATACGTGCATTATCCAAAGGGCAAGAGCCTGATGAAAGTCTTTACAGTGTCTTGTCTTGCAACTTTCACCTCCACCTTGCGTACCTTACCGTCATCACTAGGAACGCTCTTCACACTAAGTCCCTCTATTCTTTCGGCTTGCTGGTCCTTGAGCAGAACGAGATCTCCAACTTTTATGTTAGGGTACTGTCGTTGCAATTTCCTGCATCCTTGCAGAGTGGAAAGATACTCCATCTTCCAATGATTCCAGAAGCGGTTGGCAAGGTTCTGTACTCGCTTCCATTGATCAAAGCACAGATTTCCATCTTTAAAGTTTCCAGGTGGAACAGGAATGGACCCAAGCTTCTGGGTAAGCAGGGTAGCTGGGGTAAGGATAGTTGGGTTCTCTGAATCCTTGTCAGGTTCTAGAAGACCGAAGACGTCAGCTGTGGTCTCTTCTGTATGATCCAGCAGGAATTCAGGACCTGTTGACCAGGAAGAATTTGCAAATACACTTGCAGACACTGGCCTAGTAGCATGATATGCAGGATTAATTTTAGACGGGACAAAATGCCATTGTTCAGGTTTAGATGATTTCCTGATTCTTTCTACACGGTTGCTGACGTAGACATAGAAACGTTTGGTCTGGTTGTATATGTAGCACAGAACAATATTTGGTGTCATCTATCTGAATGTCTAGCTTGCGTAATATGAAATCTGCGATTTCTACAGCTAGCACAGTCCCACAAAGTTCAAGCCTAGGAATTGTGTGCTCAGTCTTTGGTGCTACTTTAGCTTTCCCAAACAGAAACCCTATGTGGGTTTGATTAAAAGAGTCTCTCACCTTGAGGTAGGCAACAGCCGCAATGGCTAAGTAGATGCGTCTGAGAAGATGTGAAGCTCTTTTCTCCGGCTCATAGCAAGGGAGGCTGAGGTGTAGAGGCATGGTATATGGATTCCATCTAAGGCATGTAGAGATTGCTTCCAGGACTCCTACTTTGAAAGCTTGTCAGATGGCAGTGGAGCATCCCAATCTTTAATAGACTCTGAGAGCTGTCTAAGTAAGGCTTTACCTTGTATGGTGATGGGAGCCACAAATCACATTGGATCGTATAGGCTGTTTACCACTGACAGAACACCACGCTTGGTAAATGGCTTGTCTGTAGAGCTTACTTGAAAGCTGAAAGTGTCCTTTAATAGGTCCTACCGTAGGCCCAGACTTCTCTGTATAGGTGGCATTTCCATTCCCAGCTTTAAGTCCTTAAACCCCGTGGCATGATCGCCAGGTTGAAAGGCTTTCATGACAGCAACACTATTTGAGGCAACTTTGTGTAGTCTGAGGTTAGCCTCAGAAAGCATATCTTGGGTCCTTTGGAGAAGGTCTATGGCTTCTTCATCTATAGGTAAAGACTTAAGTCCATCGTCAACATAAAAGTCTCTCTCAACGAAGTGTCGTGCAACCGCGCCATACTGCTTTTCTCCATCAATGGCAGTCCTATGTAAACCGTATATTGCAACAGCGGGTGAGGGACTATTTCCGAAAACATGTACTTTCATGCAGTATTCAATAATCTCATTGTCCATGTTGTTGTCACGGTGCCACAGAAACCTTAGGAAGTTCCTATGGTCTTCGCGTAGAATGAAGCAATGAAACATCTGTTCAATATCAGCAGTTATGGCAACTGGTTCTCTTCTAAATCTCATAAGTACGCCTACGAGGTTGTTGGTTAGATTCGGGCCAGTGAGAAGAACATAGTTTAGGGATACACCTTGATGATTGGCACTGAAGTCAAATACTATCCTGATTTGTTTTGGCTTACGTGGATGATACACTTCAAAGCTAGGCAGGTACCAGCACTCCTCGTGCCTTTGAAGTGATGACGCTGGTTCGGCCTGATCATTGTCAAAGATTATTTTCATAAAGTCGATGAAATGGTCCTTCATTTCAGGCCTGTTCCTTAGTGTTCGTTGAAGTGAGTTGAATCTGGATAAAGCCTGTTCATGATTGGTTAGGAGTTTGGCCCTTGTAGCATGAAGAGGTAATGGTGCAACCCAGCTGTTAGACTCATCCTGAAAGAATTCCTTATCAATTATTTTGATGAATTCTCTGTCTTCAACTGACAAGTCTATTTTGTTGTCCTGACTTGTAGTACAAAACACTGTGGTACCTAGGTTGTCATCACAAAGGACAGGAGTAACATCAGGTACTTTGATAATGTCAAGAAGCTTCTCCTTTACTTCAAAATGGTGAGGGCACTGTTTGAAGTGGGATGCAGGTCCATTTCCCAACACATAAGTCTTGAAGGAGTGGATCTTAGATGGCATACACATCCTGTTCAAGCATACATCGCCGACTATTACCCATCCTAAGTCAAGTCTTTGTGCATAAAGGGCATTGTCAGGCCCATCGCACTGATCGTGTACTTTATGTACTCTGAGAATGTCCCTTCCTAACAGGACTAAGATTTCAGCACTCTTGTCCATTGCAGGAATCTCATCAACAAGGTGCCTTAAATGAGGATGATGATATGCAGCTTCTGGAGTGGGAATCTCTTCCCTTTCATTTGTTATCTGGTCGCACTCGACTAACGTTGGTAGGGGTATGCCCTCTCCCTCGTTGATATGAGAGACCATGAACCCGTCAACCCTTCTGCCGAAGGTCTCTACACAACCAGAACAGGTTCTGAGAGTATATGGTGTTGCGTGACCCTCTATGCCAAAGATCTCAAAGAATTTAGGCTTAACTAGGGATCTGTTGCTCTGTTCATCTATTATGGCATACAGTGCTGCCCATAATTATTCATACCCCTGGCAAATATTGACTTAAAGTTACTTTTATTCAACCAGCAAGTAATTTTGTGACGGGAAATGAAATACTGTAGGTGCTCCCAAAAGATAATAAGACGATGTACAAGAGGCATTATTGTGGAAAGAAAATATTTCTCAGCTTTTATTTACATTTGAGCAAAGAGTGTCCAGTTGGAGTAAAAAAGGAGAAGCCTTCAACCCAAAGAACACCATCCCCACTGTCAAACATGGTGGTGGGAACCCAATGCTTTGGGGTTGTTTTTCTTCAGCCAATGGACCAGGGAACCTAATCACAGTAAACGGCAGCATGAAAAAAGAGCAATACATGAGGATTCTCAACGACAACATCAGGCAGTCTGCAGAGAAACTTGGCTTTGGGCACCAGTGGACATTTCGGCATGACAATGACCCAAAACACACAGCAAAAGTGGTGAAGAAATGGTTAGCAGACAACCACATTAACGTTTTGGAGTGGCCTAGCCAGAGTCCCGACTTGAATGATTTGAGAATCTGTGGAGGGAGCTAAAGATCAGGGTGATGGCAAGAAGACCCTCCAACCTGAAAGATTTGGAGCTCATTGCTAAAGGTGAATGGGCAAAAATACCTGTGGAGACATGCTAAAAGCTGGTCTGCAATTATAGGAAGCATTTGATTGCTATTGATTATTGAGAAGGGTATTAATAATTTTGGACTGGACACTTTTTGCTCAAATGTAAATAAAAGCTGAGAAATGTTTTTTTTCCCACAATAATGCCTCTTGTACATTGTCTTATTATCTTTTGGGAGACACCTGTGTCATTTCCCGTCAAAAAATTACTTGCTGGTTGAATAAAAGTAACTTTAAGTCAAAATTTGCCAGGGGTATGAATAATTATGGGCAGCACTGTACATCCTAGCAGCTTTCTCAGGATGATCCCGTGGGTATATCTTGACTAGGCATATCTTGGCACAGCATTTGGGGTCCTTGCCTTATCCACAGACTTCTGTACATGAAGAAGAGACATTATCTTTGGTTGGAGCATGACCTTGTTACTCCCTGCCATGATTTGAGACGGGAGTGGAGGTAGGAAGTTGTTGTGGGTTGTCTGGAAGTGGCGTAGGATGCATGATTGCAACATGTCTGTCGCTACCGCATTCCGTGCACTTAATGAAAACTTTACTGAAGCTGAAGCTTGATCATTAATGAACCTGCAGAAATATGAGAATGGAGGAGAGGATACATTATAGTCTCTTTTGTATCTTGAGCCCTGTTGTGCCCATTTCTCTTGTAGGCCGTATGGCAGTTTAGACATCACTAGGTTGACACCATTAGCAGTGTCCAGGAAGCTCAGTCCAGGTAGACATGGGTCAGTCTTTGCCAATTCTAGCTCCATGAGGAGGTCCCTTAGATCTTGGAGCTTGCGATAGTCTTTGTTTCCTATTTTTGGGAAGTTTTGCAGTATCTTGAATAGAACACTTTCTATGGCTTCAGAGCTACCATAGGCTTGCTCAAGTCTTGCCCATGCAGCAACAAGACCTGCATCTGGGTGGTCAACATGTACTGTTCTAAGTCTTTTAACACAACCTGCAGATTCTGGTCCCAGCCACTTTATGAGCAAATCAAGTTCTTCCTTAGCAGTAAGGTTGAGATCGGCAATAGTAGCCTTGAAGGTTGCTCTCCAGGCCCTGTAGCTCTCTGGACAGTCGTCAAACCTTGAGAGGCTGGTGTTAATGAGCTCACAGTGTACCATGTATCTGGAAAAGTCATTCATGTCTGGTCTCTTACTCCTTGGTGTCAAAGTAACTTGTGGAACCCCTTGAGTTTGAAAGTTCTCTGGTGATATAGGGTGAGGTTTACCAAGGAAAAATGATGTTGCATGAGCGTTTAACTGTGGTGTAGTCTCTGAGGCTTGTGCTGGCTTTGGTTTCAGCTGCGGCTTATCACTGGAAGTCACCTTGTTGTTGACATGAGTTGATCCGGTTTGCTGCATAGATGCACTTGCGTTGTAGACTTGAAGAGGCGCAGACATATAGAGCTGAGAGGTCTCGGAGTTGGGAGTCAGAACAGTTTTGTTAGTAGGAGATATTGGAGATGACTCTGTATCTTTGCAGATGTTATGCTTTAGAACATATTCCATGGTGCATTCAGCTGGCTCTTCCAGTTCTGCTGGGATAAGGCAGTCTGAATTAGTACTTTGTCCCATTGCTTGTTCAAGGACTTTCAGCCTTGCTAGGGAAGCTGCTTCCTCCCCTTCCATTTTCAGAATCTTTAATTGTGACTCTGCCTGTGCTTGGCAAGCTGCCATCTCTGCTTGGTGAGTTGCCATCTCTGCTTATTGAGCTGCCCTTTGAGCTTCCATCTCTGCTTGCTTTCTGGTAAAGGAGCTTTGCACATTTTTTGATTCGGCATCAGCGTGGGCCTCTATTAGCTTGTCACTTAATGTTGATCTTCTGGAACGACAGGAACTGGAAGAAAGTGCAGTGCGCTTGGTTGTGGTGGATTTGTGAGATCTGGTCTCCTGCAGTTGAGTAATGAGGAGTTCTGCCTTAAGCTTAGCATTTTGCACTGCGAGATCCCTTTGTTGATTCAGTGCATCAGTCCTGGCCAGTTCTGCTGAAGAATCTTCTATATTAGAGTCCTGCAAGAAGGCTAAGTATTTTGCAGACAGCTGCTGGTAGCATACATACACAGCAAATAGGTAATTTATAGAGTCTCTTATTTCAGCTGGTTGCTCATTAGCGTGTGACAAAACTGACATGCGGTGTGAAGTTCTGTCCCAGAGGTCTGACAGATTACTGGAGAACTCATCTCTAATGGCTTGATAGTTTTCTCTGAGTTTCTCTGTTGGTTTTATTGTACGTTTGGGTCTTACACTCTGTTCAGTAATAACTGCAGAATCTGCTCCTTGTACGTCTGCCGGTTCAGAGGCATGATGTATCTGCATTGGTTCAGCCATAAAAGAGTGTTCAGAGCCTTGTCGAGACATTTTTTACGGTTTTGCAAAAAATGGTACTGTCTCATTAAGAAGACGAACAGCAGCTTAGACAGGTGAGGTTACACAGTGCAATGTAGAGAAACAGTTTTCAACATTCACTTGAAGTGCAGTAAGCTTGTGTGACCATGTGCTTTCACAAGATGGCGGATGGCACTGAGCTTGATTGTAGATTAGGCACACACATATACACAGCAGGCTGTAGGAATTCTATGCATCTTTTGACTACTCAGATTGTTGTAATAGCAATTTATCCCTAGTGAAACCTTTATGCCTGGCCTGTAAGCAGATATAATCACTGCAGACAATCCTTATCAGATAGCTTAAACTCACCAACACCGAGTTTATCCATGTAAGATGCTTTATTCTGTAAGCCAGATAACAGAATACAGCAGAACAGATGGATTCTGGTATTGTGCGGTCAAAAGATGATGCTTTTGTAAGCTTACATGAGAATACATGTGTACCTGTTCAATGCCTGGAGCAGTATAGAGAAACAGGAAGTGAGGTACAAAGAAGAAGGGGTGGAGCAATGAAAAGAATGACAGATATCGCGAACAGAAAAACAAGTGCAATACCAAAAACGGCCACTAGATTGGAGCATATGACTAAATATAAGATATCATATGAATTAAACTATATAGATTTTAACTGCGTAGCAGCACAAGGCTAAATATGCCCCACTGAAGGTATAAAATTAAAATAATGTAGTTGAAAAGTTAGTGACCATTCCAAAGTTATGTAAATGGCTCTTCATACAGAGGTCATTTGGAGTATTGTGCTCAGTACTGGAGACCATATCTCCAGAAGGATATGGATACTTTGGAGAGAGTTCAGAGAAGAGCTACTAAACTAGTACATGGATTGCAGGATAAAACTTACCAGGAAAGATTAAAGGACCTTAACATTTATAGCTTGGAAGAAAGACGAGGCAGAGGGGATATGATAGAAACTTTTAAAAACATAAAGGGAATCAACAAGGTAAAAGAGGAAAGAATATGTAAAAGAAGAAAAACTGCTACAAGAGGACATAGTTTTAAATTAGCGGGGCAAAGGTTTAAAAGTAATATCAGGAAGTATTACTTTACTGAGAGAGTAGTGGATGCATGGAATAGCCTTCCCGCAGAAGTGGTAGCTGCAAATACAGTGGAGGAGTTTAAGCATGCATGGGATAGGCATAAGGCCATCCTTCATATAAGATAGGGCCAGGGGCTATCCATAGTATTTAGTATATTGGGCAGACTAGATGGGCCAAATGGTTCTTATCTGCCGACACATTCTATGTTTCTATGTGATGAACTAGAAGTCTCCTCTATTCTTTATTCAACAAAAGGATCAAAGGTTGATGTTAGTGTTGAGAGAATCGAAGTCCACGAGATTCAAATTTTAGAATAAATTCTATTTGCCACGAAGCCGAACTTCCTTGTGGTTTGTGGTAGCGAATCGATTTAATCTGAAATAGTGCAAAAAACAGTCATACTTACCTGATCCATTTGCTTACAATAGGTCAGCCGCCACTATCTTTTGAAGATCTCGCACGGTGACATATGACGTCATCACGGGCAACGCAAAATTTCTTGCCAGATCTTCAAGCAAGATGGCGGCAGCTGTCTCATCATGAGCAAATTTATCTGTTATTTATATCATGTCTTGATCATGTATGAACGCGTCATCTGATAGGTACAATGACGGGAGTGACGCAATCGCCAATTCCTGTCATTGCACCCACTACTTACAAAGAAATGTGCTTCGTGATGAAGCATTTTGTGACAAAGCACATTTTCTGGTAAATCATTTTTGAATAATTTGCTCATCTCTAATTGATGTGTTGGTTGTGTGTTGGTGTGTGTTGTGTGGTTGTGTGTTAGTGGCAATGCACAAATTCACAGTTTTTCCCTGTGTGGTCCAGATAAAATGTATTAGTACCTAAAAAAAAATGAATTGTATTTTGCAATTATTAAATATTGTAATTTATTTTACTTTAAGGTTGAACCATTTGATAAAAAAATTAAAATTTACATTTGCAGTTTGGTATCTCAAGCTTTGCACTATTACTTGGGAGGTGGTCCACATGCCATAACATTTTGTGTTCCCTTCCCTTTTCTCCCTCTCCCTCTAAGTTATTTCCCTGCCCCTTTTCCAGGTCACATATTTCAAATATGATGCTATTAATGATTACTTATTCTTGTATAGGTCTTTTTTGTTAACAACTTATGCTAGTTATGCACTGGTTGTACTATCATGACTTCTACTTTGTTCAGAATCTTTTTGGGAATATCTTCAATTCTCTCTGTTTCCATTTTACATATGTTTATTTGAATTTTTTTATTTATAAAACGTGTATTTAGAATCTGAAAACAATTTGTAATTTCATAGGGAATTGTGTGCAAATAACATAGGATTCATTGCTCACTAGTGCACTCAGCGAAAACTTACAATACTGTCACTAGATGTAGATGATAGATATGTTGACATGAAACCTAAGAGCTTTGACTACATAACTAGTCCTGATCTGTATCCCTGCTGCCATAGGGACAACAATAAATATAGTTTAGGTAAAAACATAAATGTGCTAATGTTTAAGGCTGGCGCTCTCCAGTCTTTCCATATTTTGATTGCATCCAGCTCCATTTTCTCATGTGACACTCATCCTATAGCAGTGCCCTGAGCAGCCTATAAAAGAGATGCAATAATCAGAGAGGTTCAGTCTGATTATATGGTATAATACAATTAAAATAACTTTTTAATCATATGTCTTTGCCATCTCTAGACATGTTTTAATTTTCTTGCATTTCTGGGAACAATTACTTTGTGTAAACTGTAAGTAATATGGAATGAAGCACAAGTCTGTCCAATAATAAAAGCGTGTTTTATATAAGCCAGAGTAAATTATGGGAACAATGCTTTACTACTTGTAAATGAGATGTTCTGTGCCACCCTAAAAGTTCTGTTTAATGTTCTATAAGACTAAATGTAAATGTGTAATACCTAAAAAGATTCAAAACAAGAAAATGAGCAGAATATGGATCGATGCACAAAACTGTGTACTTTTGTATGATTTTTGCTATTATTCCACACCAAATCTGCACTAAAATCTGCTCATATTTTATTATCGATTTTGATACAGATTTGCCCCGATCTCAAGCGTTGCATTGCAAAGGGTTGAATCAAAAATGAACATCCGTGCAAACAATCGACATGCTGAGGAATTTAAAAAATCAACTTTGTACATGAGATTAGTAAAATACAGTAGCTGGTGCTGTATTATGCAGTGGATATTCTACTCAAAAATTTGTGCCTAATACACATTATGGGGCTTATTTATTAAGACTGGCAATTTACACATTGTCTCTGCTCTGTTGGAGAAAGCGCCAAAGTTATGTGGAGTCATAGGCCTCTACATAACTTTGGCGCTTCCTCCAGGAGGCCATGCGACAAACTTAAATCTACACCAGCTCCCTTGCTGGTGTATATTTAAGCCATTTTCTACACCAAAAACTGGCATTGAAAATAATGAATGAGATGGACCTTCCCATGCCACGCCCCCTTTTCTAGACCTGTGGGAAAGGTGGCTCGACCAGGGAAAAGTCTTAGATGTTGTCACAAAATGGCTAAGCTGTTCTGGCAGGCTGTTCTAGTAGAGAAACAGCCTGCCAGAGTTTATCGCATCTGGCCTAGCCAGATACTACTTTTCCCAGTCAGATCCCAATGATTATAAGGGGACCCCGTGGGGATCCAACCTATTTCTGGCATTAGTGCCAGGATTTCTTTCAGGCGTCCTATCTATTTCAGTGCACAAGCGCTGCCGCTAGAATGTGTAGGTCAAACGGACTTCCAAACAACAGATTAACAGACCTAATGCATAAGCACCATAACCAACATCTTACCAGACCCAGAACACAATTGCTACAACCAGCAGGGAAATGGGGTGAACGTTCAATCCTGCTTCTTACAGCAAACAGTGATTCTAACACAGGAACAGTGACAAAGTGAATATATTTCTGATCTCTTCCTTCTGCAAATGCTGCAAGGAAAGCTGTCCATCAGAAGCAAGTGAAATTTACTTTTGAATTGATACTTACTTTCACAATAGTAGTTAATTGATAAGAAAAAATATATATATTTACATCAGACCTCAGATCAGACCACCAATCAGACCTTTATGTTAATCAGACCTCAGTTCAGAGCCCCAGTCAGACCCCCAATGCTATTAGACCCCAATGCTACCTCAAATCAGACCTCCAATGTTAATAAGACTGCATATTCATACCTTAGATCAGACCACCAATGTTAATCAAGCCCCCAATCAGACCCCCATGTTAATAAGGCCCCCAATCAGACCTCAGATCAGACTCCCATGTTAATAAGGCCCCCAATCAGACCTCAGATCTCCATGCTAATCAGACCTCAGATTAAACAAAAATAATAATAAATTAACTCACCTCTCCTGTTCTGGATGCCGCTGCCACCACCACTCCTGAGATCCAGCGCTGTGCTATGACTTGACATCTCAGAGCATAAGGTCACAGGCAGTGAGGGTCCTGTTACATACTAAATTTTATAACTTTTACATATTTTATGCACTTACATAGCGCTACTATATTCTGCAGCTCTTTATAGACATTAGCATCATGCTGTCCCCAATGGGGCTCACAATTCACAGTTCCCTATCAGTATGTCTTTGAAGTGTGGGAGGAAACTGGAGTACCCAGCGGAAACCCACGCAAACACGGAGAGAACATACTAATTACATGCAGATGTTGTCCTTGGTTGGATTTAAATCTAGAATCCCAGCACTGCAAGGCATCAGTGCTATCCACTGAGTCACTGTGCGGCCAATGTGACTCCTGGGACAGGAATTAGCACATTTACTGGTGATTTTGCTATTTTTATTTTCTATGTTGTCCATTTTATTAGTATTTTGGTGACATTGTGTTCATCTTTCACAATATTCAATATTGAATATTTCAACTGACAGCATTTTGTGATGTAGGATTATATAACAGCTCATTTATTTATTCACAAATATGTTTACTGGTTGATTATATTTTATGTAACTCTTGTTTGTTTTCAGAATACATATTTTTCAAAGTGTAAGATATCTGAGAATTATATTTGAATGTATGTAACACTTGGCCAAGATTATAATAATCAGGTGTCCAGCGTGAAAATCAAATAAACTTTAAAAAGAATTGCTATAGCCTAGCCGGTAGAAATACGGCCCACCTGGATTCTATGGGTGTATTCACATGGGTCAGATTTGTTGCACAAAAGTCTGCAACTGTCCAATATACCTGAATGGGGCTTGCAGGACTCCATGTGCTTGCAGCTAGAGATGGGCGAATCAAAGTTGATGAAGTGGAATTTGGTCCGAACTTCCGGAAACTCTTCGTTGTAACGAATCAAATTTTTTCCGAAAATGGCTGCTGCATGTGTTAGGACATGGAGCAAAGAACTCTGGGAACGAGGGATCACCCACAATGCCATGCATGCGGCCAATCAGCAGCCAGCCAGCCTTCGTGATGTCACAGCCCTATAAATAGCCTCTGCCATTTTGGATTCTGACATTTTCCAGCGTGCTTAGTGCAGGGAGAGACGTCAGCAGGCGCTAGGGACAGTGCTAGGAAAGACTTCACTGTGCTGAGAAAACAATTTGCGAGTTAAGGGAAAGATTAGTCAAGGTGTAGGGAAAAGATAGGGAGGCATTATCTATGCTATAAAAGGAGAACAGGGTGCAATAGGAGAGTGTAGAGCCTGGATAATAGGAGCGTTTCTATTACACCTTGTTGCACTTATTGGGAATCCAAATTGGTATTATACTGCTGCTTTTTGGCTGTTTGCACTATATGATACATTGCTAATGTTGAAACACTAAACAAATTGTGAATAAAAACTGAATGCAATGATGTGGAGATGGCAAATGTCAATATTGTATTTGTAATAGAACGTAGATGACAGATCAAACGTTTAATCCGAGTAAATGTATCATTTTAAAGGAAAAATACGTTTAATCAAATTTTCACGGTGTCAACAAATCCCCAAAAAGTTGGGACAAGTAGCAATAAGAGGCTGGAAAAAGTAAATTTGAGCATAACGAAGAGCTGGAAGACCAATCAACACTAATTAGGTCAATTGGCAACATGATTGGGTATAAAAGGAGCTTCTCAGAGTGGCAGTGTCTCTCAGAAGCCAAGATGGGTAGAGGATCACCAATTCCCACAATGTTGCGCAGAAAGATAGTGGTGCAATATCAGAAAGGTGTTACCCAGTGAAAAATTGCAAAGACTTTGCATCTATCATCATCAACTGGGCATAACACCATCCGAAGATTAAGAGAATCTGGAACAATCTCTGTGCGTAAGGGTCAAGGCCATAAAACCATACTGGATGCCCGTGATCTCCGGGCCCTTAAACGACACTGCACCACAAGCAGGAATGCTACTGTAAAGGAAATCACAGAATGGGCTCAGGAATACTTCCAGAAACCATTGTCAGTGAACACAATCCACCGTGCCATCCGCCGTTGCCAGCTGAAACTCTACAGTGCAAAGAAGAAGCCATTTCTAAGCAAGATCCACAAGCTCAGGCGTTTTCACTGGGCCAGGGATCATTTAAAATGGAGTTTGGTAAAATGGAAGACTGTTCTGTGATCAGACGAGTCACGATTCGAAGTTCTTTTTGGAAATCTGGGACGCCATGTCATCCGGACCAAAGAGGACAAGGACAACCCAAGTTGTTATCAACACTCAGTGCAGAAGCCTGCATCTCTGATGGTATGGGGTTGCATGAGTGCATGTGGCATGGGCAGCTTGCATGTCTGGAAAGGCACCATCAATGCAGAAAAATATATTCAGGTTCTAGAACAACATATGCTCCCATCCAGACGTCATCTCTTTCAGGGAAGACCCTGCATTTTTCAACAAGATAATGCCAGACCACATTCTGCATCAATCACAACATCATGGCTGCGTAGGAGAAGGATCCGGGTACTGAAATGGCCAGTCTGCAGTCCAGATCTTTCATCTATAGAGAACATTTGGCGCATCATAAAGAGGAAGGTGCAACAAAGAAGGCCCAAGACGATTGAACAGTTAGAGGCCTGTATTAGACAAGAATGGGAGAGCATTCCTATTTCTAAACTTGAGAAACTGGTCTCCTCGGTCCCCAGACGTCTGTTGAGTGTTGTAAGAAGAAGGGGAGATGCCACACAGTGGTGAAAATGACCTTGTCCCAACTTTTTGGGGATTTGTTGACACCATGAAATTCTGATTCAACATATTTTTCCCTTAAAATGGTACATTTTCTCAGTTTAAACTTTTGTTCCGTGATTTATGTTCTATTCTGAATAAAATATTAGAAGTTGGCACCTCCACATCATTGCATTCAGTTTTTATTCACGATTTGTATAGTGTCCCAACTTTTTTGGAATCCGGTTTGTATGTCATAATTGCTGTTCAGCAGTGAAGTTACATTGTACTACAGCCATTTACAGTGTGTATTAATAGGTAAGATATGTACGTCCCATTAGCCGTCCTACGTTGATTTTACATTGTTTTATTTTTTATTTTTTTTGAGGGGTCTATTAGGAAAAAAAGAGAAAAATATATGTCATAATTGCCGTTCAGTGGTGAAGTTACATTGTACTACAGCCATTTACGTGGTGTATTAAAAGGAAATATATGTACGTCCAATTAGCCATTCTGCAGTGAATTGTGATTGTTATATTTCTTTTTTTGGGTGTAGCAATAGGAAATAATATACGTCTTAATTGCCATTCTGCTGTGAATTGTTATATTATTATTTTTTTGGGGGGGGAGTTTATTAATCAGAAAAAAATATATATGTCTTAATTGCCATTCAGCGGTGAAGTTACATTGTACTACAGCCATTTACATGTTGTATTAATAGCAAATATACGTACCTCCCATTAGCCGTTCTGCTGTGAATTGTGATTGTTAAATTTCTTTTTTGGGGGTGTAGTAATAGGAAAAAGAATACTTGTTAACTCCTCCCTGACTGCCCACTGTGTATATACGTCCTATCTGCACATGCCCCATGCATATAGCATGTACGGATGTAGCAGGGTTAACACACAAACTCTTTACACAAATTTCTTAACTCATCGTGTTATCTTGAAACAAAAGCCATTAGAAAGCAATTGAAGGTGTTTGCTTAAGGCATTTAGTTTAGATAACACGTCTCATAAAGCATGTGTGTTATCTCTACTACATCTGTATATACACACGTGCAGGCAGCGCTTTAATCCCAGTGCTGATTAGTGCTAGGATTAAAGCTCCTGCTCCTGCAATCTAGCAGGAACAGGTCGGGTCCCAGATGACAGACACAGCAGGGACCCTGAGAAGAAGACAAGAACGCTAAAGAAGTGCATGTTGCAGGTAGCAGGAAGCGGCAGAGCAGCTTCCTCTTTTAGTCTCAGCAGTCACGTGACCGCCAGGGGTGTCTGGAGAAGGGGCAGGAGCAGAGCTGCAGGGATGCCCCAGTTACAGTGGAAACAGTGAAAAAAAAAGTTATAAAAAAATAAATTCTGTGTCCTCCAGAGATCTTTTAATGACCTCCTGGGTGACATATTATGTGCCAAAAAGAAATTAAAATATAAGTAAAAAAAATAATAATAAAAAATAGAAAAAAAAATTAAAATGCAGTCGCTAACAGAAACAGTCATAGTCGCCCCTTTCTCTCAAACCTATACATGTTATATATGAAGACGAAATAGGGAACCCATTGCAATAATTATTTTTTGTGTCAGTTTTAATATTTAAGAAAAAAAAAGCTATAATAAAAAAATGTACTTTTTAACAATATTTGCAGTTTTCTTCCAAATGAAACCTAAAAAATGAAAAAAAAAACTCTAAAAAACATTCTAATGAAAAGTCCTAAATGTCAAGGGAAATAAATAAATAAAAAATAGCTAAAATTATTTTCACTACCACAGCAGATTCATTATGTGTGTTACTGCAAGGCACAGTGTTCTACACCACTTTACAGGCTCTCTGCAGCCAGGAAATAGCTATTTTTTTATGCGACTCGTCACAAATAAATTTGGAACGAACAATTCCACTTTGATTGACTAATGTGAATGCACTCTAAGTCACTCGTAAGTCTGTTTTGAAAAGACAACCTCTGGATATGACGCTGAGTATGTGCACTCAAATTCTTTGGTCGACCATGGCAAGATCTATTCTGAGTGGAAAATGTCTTGTTAAACCGCTGTATGGTCTTGGCTACTTGCTGCAGCTCAGTTTCAGGGTTTTGCCAATCTTCTTATAACCCAATCCATCTTTAAATAGAGCAACAATTCTTTTTTCAGGTCCTCAGAGAGTTTTTTGCCATGAGGTGAAAAATAGAACTTCCAGTGACCATGGCCAGTATGAGAGAGCGATAACACTGGAGACCTTGTAACACTAATGAGTCACATGGAAAATGGTTAATTGGACACAATTTGGCCATTTTCACTTAGGGGTGTACTCACTTTTGTTGCCAGAGGTTTAGACTTTAATGGCTGTGTGTTGAGTTTGAGCCCACACAAAATTGACACTGTTATACAAACTGTACACTGACTACTTTACATTGTATCAAAGTGTCATATCTTCAGTGGTGTCTCATGAAAAGATAATACAATATTGTGTAACAAACATGTGAAGGGTGTACTGTAATAGACTGCACAGTAAGTCTATTTATAATAGAGCAGATTAGTATTAATGGCACAGCAAGTGTACTAGATAAATGTGGCTATATATTAGATTGCCTATTGGCAATGAGACTGATGCACAGTAAGTCTATGTATAACAGAACAAAGTAAGTATAAATGGAGCAGCAGGTGAACTAGATAAATGTGGCTATATACAGTGGATATAAAAAGTCTACACACCCCTGTTAAAATGTCAGGTTTCTGTCATGTAAAAAAATGAGACAAAGATAAATCATTTCAGAACTTTTTCCACCTTTAATGTGACCTATAAACTGTACCAAAAAATTGCAAAACAAACTGAAATCTTTTAGGTGAAGGGGAGAAAAAATAATAATAATGTGATTGCATAAGTGTGCACACCCTCTTATAACTGGGGATGTAGCTGTGTTCAGAATTAAGCAATCACATTCAGAATCCTGTTAAATAGGAGTCAGCATACACCTACCATTATTTAAAGTGCCTCTGATTAACCCCAAATAAAGTTCAGCTGCTCTAGTTGGTCTTTCCTGAAATTTTCTTAGTCGCATCCCACAGCAAAAGCCATGGTCCACAGAGAGCTTCCAAAGCATCAGAGGGATCTCATTGTTAAAACGTATCAGTCAGGAGAAGGGTACAAAATAATTTCCAAGGTATTAGATATACCATGGAACACAGTGAAGACAGTCATCATCAAGTGGAGAAAATATGGCACAACAGTGACATTACCAAGAACTGGACGTCCCTCCAAAATTGATGAAAAGACGAGAAGAAAACTGGTCTGGGAGGCTACCAAGAGGCCTACAGCAACATTAAAGGAGCTGCAGGAATATCTGGCAAGTACTGGCTGTGTGGTACATGTGACAACAATCTCCCGTATTCTTCATATGTCTGGGCTATGGGGTAGAGTGGCAAGACAAAAGCCTTTTCTTACGAAGAAAAACATCCAAGCCGGGCTGCATTTTGCAAAAACACATCTGAAGTCTCCCAAAAGCATGTGGGAAAAGGTGTTATGGTCTGATGAAACCAAGGTTGAACTTTTTGGTCATAATTCCAAAAGATATGTTTGGTGCAAAAACAACACTTCACATCACCAAAAGAACACCATACCTACAGTGAAGCATGGTGGAGACAGCATCATGCCAAGGGGCTGTTTTTCTTCAGCTCCCTATGCTCTCCCTACAGTGTCAATAAACTCTCCCTTTGATCTCCCTACACTGTCTCTGCACTCTCCTATCCAATATTCTACAATTAAAAGCTTTCTAAAACAGTGTCCCTAGCGCTTCCTACATCTCTAGCTATGCTCAGTTCACAGTGAAATGGCGGAGCCCGTGTGGGATTGGGCTATTGTAGGCTGATTGGCGGGCTGCACTGTATTATGGGTCATATTGCATTCTGTGGCTTCTTACTTTCACTTTGTAGCACGCGTAGCTGCCATTTTAAGAAAAAAACTAATCATTACCACGAAGCTCGTGGATATTCAAATTTGTGGCAAGTCAAATTCATATCGAGGTCAATTCATTTCACTTTGATTTGCTCAACACTAGTGTAGATAAATACATGTTTTTACTAAGGTGCAGAATAGGAGTAGTAGTGCATCAGACAGTAAAAGGCACAGTTCTAAGCAAATTACAGTGCAATTCCTCCCAATAACAATACACTGACATCAGCAATGATGTAGCACTCCTTCTCTTAATCACTTTGAAAGGTGAACCAATATTGTTGTAAACTAGTAAGGTTACTTTCACACCTGCGTTAGGTGCGGATCCGTCTGGTATCTGCACAGTCGGATCTGCACCTATATGCTGAAAACGCTTGTATCTGTTCAGAACCGATCTGTTTGCATTACCATGAACAACAAAAAAAGATGCAAACGGATCCGTTTTGACTTACATTGAAAGTCAATGGAAGGCAGATCTGTTTTCAATTGCACCATATTGTGTCAGTGAAAACGGATCCGTCCCCATTCCGTTTGGCTCAGTTTCGTCAGACGGACATCAAAACGCTGCAGGCATCACCACTGACATTTGAGATCTCGGAGTAGGCAGCAACACCCTTTTTGGGCTGATCTGGTTACTGTCGTCAGACAACTGGGTGGCGGCCGTTGCTACCTCCTCTTCCTTATCCGATGACAAAAATGGCTGCGCATCGGTAAGGTCTGGGAATGGATGGGAAAATAATTCCTCTGACTCGAGTGGAGGAGATCTGGTGGTGGAGGTGGTGGGTTTTTTGGGGTGCACACAGCAGAGACTGAGGAGGGTGAAGATACAGAGGATGAGGAGGATGCAGAAACGGAAGGCTGAGTGAGCCACTGAACCAACACTGGTGCGTCCTATGACGTAATTGCATGCACCTTCTCCAACTTTCCACTTACGCTCCGGCCTGGTTCACATGTCCAACCCCTACCACCCCTGCGGAACGGAACGGCCTGCCTCTTGCTCTGCCTGTCATTTTCAAAATGACCCTGTGCCAAAGTCTCTAGAGGAGAGCAGTATTTGTGGAAGCAGGTATATCGCAGGCCTCAATCAATTTTTGGTGGAAGCAGGTATATCAATCTCCTTAGGCTACTTTCACACCTGCGTTAGGTGCGGATCCGTCTGGTATCTGCACAGACGGTTCCACACCTATAATGCAAACGCTTGTATGCATTCAGAACAGATCCGTTTTCATTATTCTTTTTAAAAAAAAGTCTAAGTCAAAACAAATCGGTCCTGACTTACATTGAAAGTCAATGGGAGACGGATCCGTTTTCGATTGCACCATATTATGTCAGTGAAAATGGATCCGTCCCCATTGACTTACATTGTAAGTCAGGACGGATCCGTTTGGCTCCGCATCGCCAGGCGTTTTGGTGTCCATATCCAGAGCGAAATGGAGGCGGAACGGAGACAAACTGATGCATTCTGAACGGATCCTTATCCATTCAGAATGCATTGGGGCTGAATTGATCAGTTTTGAACCATTTGTGAGAGCCTTGAAACAGATCTCACAAACAGAATTCAAAACGCCAGTATGAAAGTAGCCTTAATCAGTATTTTGTGGAGGCAGGTGTATCGCAGGCCTCAATCAATATTTGGAGGAAGCAGGAATATCAATCACCTTAATCAGTATTTTGTGGAAGCAGGTGTATCACAGGCCTCAATCAATATTTGGTGGTAGCAGGTATAGCAAACCCCTTAATCAGTATTTTGTGGAAGCAGGTGCAGTGTCCCACTCAAGTAACCGTGGGCCCCGCAAACATGCTTTTATCATGTATTAATGTAATGTGATATGACTGTATTTTGTATTTTTTCTTCTGTCATATTCTCCATGTCACAATGTGATTTTACATGCAAATATCCTTTGCACAGGCCTAGTCAGGGTGCACTTCACTCGATTCTCCACAGGATGGAGCAGTGTCAGTGTATATAAATAGCTTAGCTCAGTTAGGCTGTGCAGTCATGGGCCGTGTGTGCAGTCCTGTGCTGTGCAGAGCAGTCCTGTGCTGTGCAGAGCAGTTCCTGGTTTAGGTGAATCCAAACCAGTGAGGATGAGCTCAGGTAAATCCAAGTGAGAGTTCAGTTGAATGCAGTTCTCTCATGAGCCTACAAGAAAGCAACAGCCATGTAGCTGAATATCTGGAGGGAGGCATCTTCCTAGCCTCTCTACTCTGTCCCTGTCGGTTCCATAGCCAAGGGTTAAGGCCTGCAAGTATTCTACCTAGAGGTGAGCAATCCACTGCTATAGATCACTCTTCCAGGGTGACCAATGTCTAAACTGTATGCAGCGGAGTATATAAGGAATTATCACGTTTATGCAAGACAAAGGATTAGCAAGATAGTCATTAACTGAGGACTTATTAAGCACCTTTGTACTAGGTGTAGGAAATTGCTTGAAGCATCTACATCTCCAGATTAAATCCTGAGGACAGTCAGGCCAACTGTCAGAACAGCATTGGAATAGTTTCAGGATTCAGAAAAGCACCTTTTTATTCAAGGATTAGAATCAGGCCGGAGTTGTTACCTGTGTAAGACTTTCATTATTGCCAGCCTAGTCTGAGCAGTAGTTTTCTTATGTATTACAAGAGCCTGTACTTCATTGAGGATTTGCATTTCACTTTCCCCATATGCATGGGAGATTGTGCTTAATGCCGGATTGTATCAAGAGACTGTTTAATGCCTATGGATGTATTGTAATCAAGAGTCATCATCAGTAAAGTGCCATTTGGAGTTTCACCCTGTTTGCCTCAGACTCAGTTTCTCTATTAACACTATAGTAAATGGTTGCACCTCCATACAAAAGGTCCTGGCGTCACGACTACAAAGGACATTGCCACTGGCACATTAATGCAGACCACCAAGGGCACCTCAAACCAACATCTGGCCGGAGTGTGCCCCAGTGAATCCTTGTGCCATTCTCCTTTTCACTTATGCAAGCCTGCACAGGGACGACATAACCGTGAGTAACCAGAACTGTATTTACTTTGGCCTACCTATTGCTCAGCAGGTATATCAACCCCCTTAATCAGTATTTTGCGGAAGCAGGTATATCTCAGGCCTCAATTAACACTTGGTGGAAGCAGGAATATCAATCTCCTTAAATCAGTATTTTGTGGAAGCAGTTGTATCACAGGCCTCAATCAATATTTTGTGGAAGCGGGTATATAGAACCCCTTATTCAGAATTTTGTGGAAGCAGGTATATTGCACCCCTTAATCTGTATTTTGTGGAAGCAGGTATATCAAACCCCTTATTCAGTATTTTGTGGAAGCGGGTATATCACACCCCTCAATCAGTATTTTGTGGAAGCAGGTATATTAAACCACTTAATTAGTATTTTGTGGAAGCAGGTTTATCAATACCCTTAATCAGTATTTTGTGGAAGCAGGTATATAGAACCGCTTAATCAATATTTGTTGGAAGCAGGTAAATTGCACCCCTCAATCTGAATTTTGTGGAAGCAGGTATATAGAACCCCTTAATCAATATTTGTTGGAAGCAGGTAAATTGCACCCCTCAATCTGAATTTTGTGGAAGCAGGTATATAGAACTCCTTAATCAATATTTTGTGGAAGCAGGTATATCTCACCCCTCAATCAGTATTTTGTGGAAGCAGGTATATAAAAAAACCTTAATCAGTATTTTGTGGAAGCAGGTAAATCCCACCCCTCAATCTATATTTTGTGGAAGCAGGTATATAGAACCCCTTAATCAATATTTGGTTGAAGCAGGTATATTGCACCCCTCAATCTGTATTTTGTGAGATCAGGTGTATCGCAGGCCTCAATCAATATTTGGTGGAAGCAGGAATGTCAATCCCCTTAATAAGTGTTTTGAGGAAGCAGGTATATCGCACCCCTTAATCAGTATTTTGTGGAAACAGGTATATAGAACCCCTTAATCAATATTTTGTGGAAGCAGATATATCGCACCCCTTAATCAATATTTTGTGGAAGCAGGTATATCAAACCCCTTAACGCAAAATGCTGTGCATGTACGGCGGGGGATGCATTGCCAGAATGCATTCCACCATACATGCATGGCGAGATGATCGGGTGGGCACCGGAGCGGTGCATGTCCGATCACTGCAGGGGTCCTGCAGCACCTGGTAGCCGAGCCCCTGCTATATCCGCCGGCATCACTGTTTATAGCGATGCCTGCGGATTAACCCCTTCTATGCCGTGGTCCGCCCTGACTGCGACATAGAAGTGGTTTGCAGCAGGTGAGGCAGCGCATTGAGTCCCTGTGCTGCTGTGGCAGGTAACCGATGCGTGACAAGGCAGCCTGATGCCATGCAGAGGCTGACCAATGCCCTGCATGGCATCGGGACCAGCCTTCTATGGGTGCCGAGGAGATCCCACCTCAGGCTGAGTCTCCTAGGCAACCTGTTTGTGTACTACTCACTGTAGTACACCAACAGCAATGCATTACAATACAGATGTAATCAGTATTTTGTGGAAGCAGTTATATTGCACCCCAATTAGTTTTTTTGGGGGGCAACAGATATATCACATCCATTGCAAATAGTTGTTCCAATATTGTTTGTCCCTCTATCTAGCTGAGGTATGATAGCAGAACTGCACACAACTGCTGTACAATACAACTGCACTATAACATCCTTTCTATGTTAGAAAGTATATTATAAGTATATCACACCCCTCAGTATATCACACCTATCGATAGCACACCTATACCAGTCCTTAAAATGACTTTTGTGGCCCTATTAGCTAGCGTTCGGTGTCTCTAACAGTCTGTCCCTGCTCCACAAGGCAACCTCTCCCTACACTGGCAAAACACAGAATGTAAAATGGCTGCTATAACAGATCAGGTTCTGTTATAGGGTGGGGTGGTGTCCATGTACTGACACGTCTCAATTGGCTGTTCTGTCCCACCTGATGTATGTGTCATGGGTCAAAGTTTGGCGCAATGCAAAAGAAAATGGCGCATCGCTATATGTTCACATGTTTCGGCGAATTGCGAACAAGCAAAGTTCGCCGCAAAATGACCGCCTGGCAAACCGCAAGGCTGTCTCTAGTTAGCACTGGTGCCTTGCATCACTGGGATCGTAGGTTCAAATCTGACAGGCTCCAGGGAGTGAAGGAGAGTTACATAGATTTATTGAACCTGTATTGAACTTGATGCCAGGGTGAGGGGTAGCATGGACTTCTCTGATTCTCACATATGGGGGGGGGGGGGGTATTTTATTTATTTTATTATTAAGAAAAGGAGTGAGGAGATGTGTACTTACTCATGTATTCACTCTATTGCAACTAATTAGGCTGATTATAAGTAGAGATGTCGCGAACATAAAATTTTCAGTTCGCGAACGGCGAACGCAAATTTCTACAAATGTTTGCGAACGGGTGAACCGGGCGAACCGCCATTGACTTCTATTGGCAGGCGAATTTTAAAACCCACAGGGACTCTTTCTGGCCACAATAGTGATCGAAAAGTTGATTCAAGGGGATTAACACCTGGACTGTGGCATGCCGGAGGGGGATCCATGGCAAAACTCCCATGGAAAATTACATAGTTTAAGCAGAGTTGGATTTTAATCCATAAAGGGCATAAATCACCTAACAATCCAATATTTTTTTTAACAACATGGTTTAAAACATCCAGTGTGTGTATACGATCAGGTATGATGTTGCATCGATCAGGTAGTGTAAGGGTTACGCCCGCTTCACAGACATTGACAGACCAAACTCCCCTTTTAATGCACCGCAAACAACCGCAAACAGTCTATTTGCACAACCACAAACTCCCCATTTGTACAAGGTTGGATACCAAGCTAGCCATGTCCCGTTGATGTCATTGAAGGTTTCTTCCTCCACCCAGCCACGTACAACACCAAGGGTCCCGGAAAGGTGAATTGAATTGATTTTTCGAACGGGGAGATGGTTAAAAAAACGCTGGCTCCCTCCCCTTTGTTTGAATCCACGGTCACTGCGTCTGTGCCGTGCAATTTACTGTCCAACCCGATATGAGTGCTATTTTCTATAGTTCTCTCTTCTCATCAGTTTAATCCCTGTGACGTCCCCAATCTGGGGTCCATTTATTAAATGGATTTTTTGAACGGGGAGATTGTTAAAAAATCACTGGCTCCCTCCCCTTTGTTTGAATCCACACCACGGTCACTGCGTCTGCGCCGTGCAATTTACTGTCACACCGGATATGAGTGGTATTTTCGGTAGTACTATTCTCATCAGTTTAATCCCTGTTACGTCCCGTATCAAGGTGGGATTGCCTTTTGTGAAAAAAAATTTAGGCCGGATACCTTCGACTGCCTTCACAGTGACAGACCAAACTCTGATACACCAAACTGAATTGATTTTAGGAACCGGGAGATGGAAAAAGCAGCTTGGTCGGTCCTCTTACTCCCAAGTTGGGGCACTGCGCGTGCACGGAGCAATGTGTTGTGACACCCTATGTGAGTGGTGTCTTAACTAGTACTATTCCTATCAGTTTAATCCCTGTTATGTCCCCTATCCGGAGACGTGTGTCGAATTGATTAACCATTGTCGAATTAACGAACCATTACGACATCCTGGAATAATTTAGTTCTGAGCTTTGTACTTGCTTTGTATTGGAATTGATGGGGATTTTTTAAATTGTCTGCATTATTTCTAATAAACTATTAAGAGACTTTATTATGATTTTTTTATTTTATGCATTAAAAACCCACCCATACAACTTTAAAAAATAAAAATAAAAATTTAAGTTTTTTCTATGAAAAAACATCCAGCCGATCGCTTTTGGTCTGATCATAATGAAGCAACGGCCTTATCATCTGGGGTGTGGCAACATTGCCAACACACTCATAGAGGTGATGATCGCTTCATTGTGATTTGCAAGCCCCTTCACCACAACAAGGTAACGATCACGAAAGGGGAATTGACACTTGTATGTGCCTTTTTTGTTTTGTTTTGTTTTTGCAGCCACAGTGCAGCACCAGAGGCCAGAAAAATTAGGCATATACACATGCCTAAAAAATAATGTTATTGTTGCAGCCGCTGTTATAGCAGCGGCCAAAAAAATGTATGTTTTCAAGGCAGAAAGGTGACTAAAACATTGCAGCTTGAACCCTAGTTGGTGGCGGAGAATTCACGAAAGTCATCCGGTATGCAGACATTAAATACAGCAGCGTGGGGACCATTTTGAGGCCAAGGCATGTCATCAAGCCTTTTGTTAGTTAAACGTTTCCCCTACTGTCAGTCCCTTCGGGATCCATGTCTGATTCATCTTTATGAAGGTGAGGTAATCAACACTTTTTTTGACCGAGGCGACTTCTTTTGTCAGTGGCAATGCCTCCTGCTGCACTGAAGGTCCTTTCTGACAGGACACTTGAAGCGGGGCAGGCCAGTTCTATCGCAAACTGGGATAGTTCAGGCCACAGGTCAAGCCTGCACACCCAGTAGTCAAGGGGTTCATCGCTCCTCAGAGTGTCGATATCTGCAGTTAAGGCGAGGTAGTCTGCTACCCATCTATAAAGAGTCCTGTCCTTGCCGCCGTGGTCGTGGTAGGAGGAGGAGGATTACTTTCCCCTCTTCCCCTGTTAGAATCCCGTTGTGCTGTGACATCCCCCTTATAAGCTGTGTAAAGCATATTTTTTAGTTTGGTTTTGAACCGCTGCATCCTTTCTGACTTCCGGTAATTTGGTAACATTTCCGCCACTTTCTGCTTATACCGGGGGTCTAGTAGCGTGGCCACCCAGTACAGGTCGTTCTCCTTCATCCTTTTTATACGAAGGTCCTTCAACAGACATGACAGCATGAAAGACCCCATTTGCACAAGGTTGGATGCCGAGCTACTCATTTCCCGTTCCTCCTCCTCACTGATGTCATTGACGGTCTGTTCTTCCCCCCAGCCACGTACAACACCACAGGTCCCAGATATGTGACAACAACGAGCACCCTGGGATGCCTGCTGTGGTTGGTCTTCCTCCTCCTCAAAGCCACATTCCTCCTCTGACTCCTCTTCCTCATACTCCTCTTGCAGCGTTGCCGCAGGTCCAGCAAGCGATGATGACAAGGCTGTTTCTGGTGGTGATGGTGACCACAACTCTTCCTCTTCACGCTCATCTACAGCCTGATCCAGCACTCTTCACAGGGCACGCTCCAGGAAGAAAACAAATGGGATGAGGTCGCTGATGGTGCTTTCAGTGCGACTGACTAGGTTTGTCACCTCCTCAAAAGGACGCATGAGCCTACAGGCATTGCGCATGAGCGTCCAGTAATGTGGCAAAAAAATTCCCAGCTCCGCAGAGGCTGTCCTAGCACCCCGGTCATACAAATACTCGTTGACGGCTTTTTCTTGTTGGAGCAGGCGGACGAACATTAGGAGTGTTGAATTCCAACGTGTCGGGCTGTCGCAAATCAAGCGCCTCACTGGCATGTTGGTTCGGCGCTGAATGTCTGAAAAGTGCGCCATGGCCATGTAGGATACCTGAAATGGCCACACACCTTCCTGGCCTGCTTGAGATTCAACACATGTGCCATGCACGGCACATGTGACAACTTGCCCAAATTCCATGCCACCAACAAATTGCTTCCATTGTCACACACCACTTTGCCGATCTCCAGTTGGTGCGGGGTCAGCCACTGATCCACCTGTGCGTTCAGGGCGGACAGGAGTGCTGGTCCAGTGTGGTTCTCTGCTTTCAGGCAAGTCAACCCCAAGACAGCGTGACACTGTCGTATCTGGGATGTGGAATAGCCCCTGGGGAGCTGGGGGGATTCAGTTGATGTGCAGCCAGATGCCGCAGCAGAAGAGGACTCAGCTGAGGAGGTTATGGAAGAGGATGGAGTAGGAGGAGTAGAGGAGGTGGCATTAGGCCTGCCTGCAAGTCGTGGCGGTGTCACCAACTCCGCTGCAGAGCCACGCATTCTATGCTCGGCAGCCATCAGCAGGTTGACCCAATGCGCAGTGTAGGTGATATACCTGCCTTGACCGTGCTTTTCAGACCAGGTATCAGTGGTCAGATGGACCCTTGCCCCAACACTGTATGCCAGAGATGCCATGACTTCCTTTTCAATCACTGAGTAGAGGTTTTGGATTGCCTTTTGTGAAAAAAAAATTGTCCGGGTACCTTCCACTGTGGTGTCCCAATAGCGACAAATTTTTTGAAGGCTTCAGACTCCACCAGCTGGTATGGTAAAAGCTGGCGGGCTAAGAGTTCCGTCAAGCCAGCTGTCAGACGCCGGGCAAGGGGGTGACTCTGTGACATTGGCTTCTTACGCTCAAACATTTCCTTTACAGACACCTGACTGTGGGCAGATGAGATGGAACTGCCATCTCTATGTAGCGGGGGTCAAGAAGGGTTAACAACTAGGGATGAGCGAACTCGAACTGTATAGTTCGGGTTCGTACCGAATTTTGGGGTGTCCGTGACACGGACCCGAACCCGGACATTTTCGTAAAAGTCCGGGTTCGGGTTCGGTGTTCGTCGCTTTCTTCGCGCTTTTGTGACGCTTTCTTGGCGCTTTTTGAAAGGCTGCAAAGCAGCCAATCAACAAGCGTCATACTACTTGCCCCAAGAGGCCATCACAGCCATGCCTACTATTGGCATGGCTGTGATTGGCCAGAGCACCATGTGACCCAGCCTCTATTTAAGCTGGAGTCACATAGCGCCGCCCGTCACTCTGCTCTGATTAGCGTAGGGAGAGGTTGCGGCTGCGACAGTAGGGCGAGATTAGGCAGATTAACTCCTCCAAAGGACTTGATTAACTGATCGATCTGCAGCTGTGGATCATTGAGCTGCTGATCCTCAATTGCTCACTGTTTTTAGGCTGCACAGACCGTTTGTCAGTCTCATTTTTCTGGGGTGATCGGCGGCCATTTTGTGTCTTGTGGTGCGCCAGCACAAGCTGCGACCAAGTGCATTTAACCCTCAATGGTGTGGTTGTTTTTTGGCTAAAGCCTACATCAGGGTGAAGCTGTCACACCAAGTGCATTTAACCAGCAATAGTCTGTTCATTTTTTGGCCATATACAAAATCAGGGGCAAGCTGCGCCTGTCACCAAGTGCATTTAACCCTCAATGGTGTGGTTGTTTTTTGGCTAAAGCCTACATCAGGGTGAAGCTGTCACACCAAGTGCATTTAACCAGCAATAGTCTGTTCATTTTTTGGCCATATACAAAATCAGGGGCAAGCTGCGCCTGTCACCAAGTGCATTTAACCCTCAATGGTGTGGTTGTTTTTTGGCTAAAGCCTACATCAGGGTGAAGCTGTCACACCAAGTGCATTTAACCAGCAATAGTCTGTTCATTTTTTGGCCATATACAAAATCAGGGGCAAGCTGCGCCTGTCACCAAGTGCATTTAACCCTCAATGGTGTGGTTGTTTTTTGGCTAAAGCCTACATCAGGGTGAAGCTGTCACACCAAGTGCATTTAACCAGCAATAGTCTGTTCATTTTTTGGCCATATCCCAGTCTAATTCTGTCACTAAATCCATACCGGTCACCCAGCGCCTAAATACTAGGCCTCAAATTTATATCCAGCTAAATCTGTCCCTAGTGCTGTAGCTGGGCGAGTTATTTAGTGTCCGTTCAAGCACATTTCTTGTTCTGGGTTGAAATACAATTCCCAATTTAGCAATTTCATAATTTAGTGGTTCCTGCTATATCAGAGCTATTTGAAATCTATCCCAAAAAGGGTATATAATATTGAAGGTGCACATTGGGTCATTCAGAATAACTTCACACACACCCGCTACTGTGTATTTCCAAGTCTAATTCTGTCACTAAACCCATACCTGTCACCCAGCGCCTAAATACTAGGCCTCAAATTTAAATCCCTCTAAATCTCTCGTTACCCACCGCTGTACTGTTGTTGCTGGGCAAGATATTTAGTGTCCGTCAAAGCACATTTTTTGTTCTGGGTTGAAGTACAATTCCCAATTTAGCAATTTCATAATTTAGTGGTTTCTGCTATATCAGAGCTATTTGAAATCTATCCCTAAAAGGGTATATAATATTGAAGGTGGACATAGGGTCATTCAGAATAACTTCACACACACGCTTCTGTGCATTTCCAAGTCTAATTCTGTCACTAAATCCATACCGGTGACCCAGCGCCTAAATACTAGGCCTCAAATTTAAATCCCTCTAAATCTCTCGTTACCCACCACTGTACTGTTGTTGCTGGGCAAGATATTTAGTGTCCGTCAAAGCACATTTTTTGTTCTGGGTTGAAGTACAATTCCCAATTTAGCAATTTCATAATTTAGTGGTTTCTGCTATATCAGAGCTATTTGAAATCTATCCCTAAAAGGGTATATAATATTGAAGGTGCACATAGGGTCATTCAGAATAACTTCACACACACGCTTCTGTGCATTTCCAAGTCTAATTCTGTCACTAAATCCATACCGGTGACCCAGCGCCTAAATACTAGGCCTCAAATTTAAATCCCTCTAAATCTCTCGTTACCCACCGCTGTACTGTTGTTGCTGGGCAAGATATTTAGTGTCCGTCAAAGCACATTTTTTGTTCTGGGTTGAAGTACAATTCCCAATTTAGCAATTTCATAATTTAGTGGTTTCTGCTATATCAGAGCTATTTGAAATCTATCCCTAAAAGGGTATATAATATTGAAGGTGCACATAGGGTCATTCAGAATAACTTCACACACACGCTTCTGTGCATTTCCAAGTCTAATTCTGTCACTAAATCCATACCGGTGACCCAGCGCCTAAATACTAGGCCTCAAATTTAAATCCCTCTAAATCTCTCGTTACCCACCGCTGTACTGTTGTTGCTGGGCAAGATATTTAGTGTCCGTCAAAGCACATTTTTTGTTCTGGGTTGAAGTACAATTCCCAATTTAGCAATTTCATAATTTAGTGGTTCCTGCTATATCAGAGCTATTTGAAATCTATCCCAAAAAGGGTATATAATATTGAAGGTGCACATTGGGTCATTCAGAATAACTTCACACACACCCGCTACTGTGTATTTCCAAGTCTAATTCTGTCACTAAACCCATACCTGTCACCCAGCGCCTAAATACTAGGCCTCAAATTTAAATCCCTCTAAATCTCTCGTTACCCACCGCTGTACTGTTGTTGCTGGGCAAGATATTTAGTGTCCGTCAAAGCACATTTTTTGTTCTGGGTTGAAGTACAATTCCCAATTTAGCAATTTCATAATTTAGTGGTTTCTGCTATATCAGAGCTATTTGAAATCTATCCCTAAAAGGGTATATAATATTGAAGGTGCACATAGGGTCATTCAGAATAACTTCACACACACGCTTCTGTGCATTTCCAAGTCTAATTCTGTCACTAAATCCATACCGGTGACCCAGCGCCTAAATACTAGGCCTCAAATTTAAATCCCTCTAAATCTCTCGTTACCCACCGCTGTACTGTTGTTGCTGGGCAAGATATTTAGTGTCCGTCAAAGCACATTTTTTGTTCTGGGTTGAAGTACAATTCCCAATTTAGCAATTTCATAATTTAGTGGTTTCTGCTATATCAGAGCTATTTGAAATCTATCCCTAAAAGGGTATATAATATTGAAGGTGCACATAGGGTCATTCAGAATAACTTCACACACACGCTTCTGTGCATTTCCAAGTCTAATTCTGTCACTAAATCCATACCGGTGACCCAGCGCCTAAATACTAGGCCTCAAATTTAAATCCCTCTAAATCTCTCGTTACCCACCACTGTACTGTTGTTGCTGGGCAAGATATTTAGTGTCCGTCAAAGCACATTTTTTGTTCTGGGTTGAAGTACAATTCCCAATTTAGCAATTTCATAATTTAGTGGTTCCTGCTATATCAGAGCTATTTGAAATCTATCCCAAAAAGGGTATATAATATTGAAGGTGCACATTGGGTCATTCAGAATAACTTCACACACACCCGCTACTGTGTATTTCCAAGTCTAATTCTGTCACTAAACCCATACCTGTCACCCAGCGCCTAAATACTAGGCCTCAAATTTAAATCCCTCTAAATCTCTCGTTACCCACCGCTGTACTGTTGTTGCTGGGCAAGATATTTAGTGTCCGTCAAAGCACATTTTTTGTTCTGGGTTGAAGTACAATTCCCAATTTAGCAATTTCATAATTTAGTGGTTTCTGCTATATCAGAGCTATTTGAAATCTATCCCTAAAAGGGTATATAATATTGAAGGTGCACATAGGGTCATTCAGAATAACTTCACACACACGCTTCTGTGCATTTCCAAGTCTAATTCTGTCACTAAATCCATACCGGTGACCCAGCGCCTAAATACTAGGCCTCAAATTTAAATCCCTCTAAATCTCTCGTTACCCACCGCTGTACTGTTGTTGCTGGGCAAGATATTTAGTGTCCGTCAAAGCACATTTTTTGTTCTGGGTTGAAGTACAATTCCCAATTTAGCAATTTCATAATTTAGTGGTTCCTGCTATATCAGAGCTATTTGAAATCTATCCCAAAAAGGGTATATAATATTGAAGGTGCACATTGGGTCATTCAGAATAACTTCACACACACCCGCTACTGTGTATTTCCAAGTCTAATTCTGTCACTAAACCCATACCTGTCACCCAGCGCCTAAATACTAGGCCTCAAATTTAAATCCCTCTAAATCTCTCGTTACCGCTGTACTGTTGTAGCTGGGAAAGTTATTTAGTGCCCGTCAAAGCACATTTTTTGTTCTGGGTTGAAGTACAATTCCCAATTTAGCAATTTCATAATTTAGTGGTTCCTGCTATATCAGAGCTATTTGAAATCTATCCCAAAAAGGGTATATAATATTCAAGGTGCACATTGGGTCATTCAGAATAACTTCACACACACGCTTCTGTGCATTTCCAAGTCTAATTCTGTCACTAAATCCATACCGGTCACCCAGCGCCTAAATACTAGGCCTCAAATTTATATCCCGCTGAATTTGAATACAATACATTGGGCCAAATAATATATTTGTTGTTGTGGTGAACCATAACAATGAGAAAAACATCTAGTAAGGGACGCGGACGTGGACATGGTCGTGGTGGTGTTAGTGGACCCTCTGGTGCTGGGAGAGGACGTGGCCGTTCTGCCACATCCACACGTCCTAGTGTACCAACTACCTCAGGTCCCAGTAGCCGCCAGAATTTACAGCGATATATGGTGGGGCCCAATGCCGTTCTAAGGATGGTAAGGCCTGAGCAGGTACAGGCATTAGTCAATTGGGTGGCCGACAGTGGATCCAGCACGTTCACATTATCTCCCACCCAGTCTTCTGCAGAAAGCGCACAGATGGCGCCTGAAAACCAACCCCATCAGTCTGTCACATCACCCCCATGCATACCAGGGAAACTGTCTCAGCCTCAAGTTATGCAGCAGTCTCTTATGCTGTTTGAAGACTCCGCTGGCAGGGTTTCCCAAGGGCATCCACCTAGCCCTTCCCCAGCGGTGAAAGACATAGAATGCACTGACGCACAACCACTTATGTTTCCTGATGATGAGGACATGGGAATACCACCTCAGCATGTCTCTGATGATGACGAAACACAGGTGCCAACTGCTGCGTCTTTCTGCAGTGTGCAGACTGAACAGGAGGTCAGGGATCAAGACTGGGTGGAAGACGATGCAGGGGACGATGAGGTCCTAGACCCCACATGGAATGAAGGTCGTGCCACTGACTTTCACAGTTCGGAGGAAGAGGCAGTGGTGAGACCGAGCCAACAGCGTAGCAAAAGAGGGAGCAGTGGGCAAAAGCAGAACACCCGCCGCCAAGAGACTCCGCCTGCTACTGACCGCCGCCATCTGGGACCGAGCACCCCAAAGGCAGCTTCAAGGAGTTCCCTGGCATGGCACTTCTTCAAACAATGTGCTGACGACAAGACCCGAGTGGTTTGCACGCTGTGCCATCAGAGCCTGAAGCGAGGCATTAACGTTCTGAACCTGAGCACAACCTGCATGACCAGGCACCTGCATGCAAAGCATGAACTGCAGTGGAGTAAACACCTTAAAACCAAGGAAGTCACTCAGGCTCCCCCTGCTACCTCTTCTGCTGCTGCCGCCTCGGCCTATTCTGCTGCTGCCGCCTCGGCCTCTTCCTCCGCCTCTGGAGGAACGTTGGCACCTGCCGCCCAGCAAACAGGGGATGTACCACCAACACCACCACCACCACCTCCGTCACCAAGCGTCTCAACCATGTCACACGCCAGCGTTCAGCTCTCCATCTCACAAACATTTGATAGAAAGCGTAAATTCCCACCTAGCCACCCTCGATCCCTGGCCCTGAATGCCAGCATTTCTAAACTACTGGCCTATGAAATGCTGTCATTTAGGCTGGTGGACACAGACAGCTTCAAACAGCTCATGTCGCTTGCTGTCCCACAGTATGTTGTTCCCAGCCGGCACTACTTCTCCAAGAGAGCCGTGCCTTCCCTGCACAACCAAGTATCCGATAAAATCAAGTGTGCACTGCGCAACGCCATCTGTAGCAAGGTCCACCTAACCACAGATACGTGGACCAGTAAGCACGGCCAGGGACGCTATATCTCCCTAACTGCACACTGGGTAAATGTAGTGGCAGCTGGGCCCCAGGCGGAGAGCTGTTTGGCGCACGTCCTGCCGCCGCCAAGGATCGCAGGGCAACATTCTTTGCCTCCTGTTGCCACCTCCTCCTTCTCGGCTTCCTCCTCCTCTTCTTCCACCTGCTCATCCAGTCAGCCACACACCTTCACCACCAACTTCAGCACAGCCCGGGGTAAACGTCAGCAGGCCATTCTGAAACTCATATGTTTGGGGGACAGGCCCCACACCGCACAGGAGTTGTGGCGGGGTATTGAACAACAGACCGACGAGTGGTTGCTGCCGGTGAGCCTCAAGCCCGGCCTGGTGGTGTGTGATAATGGGCGAAATCTCGTTGCAGCTCTGGGACTAGCCAATTTGACGCACATCCCTTGCTTGGCGCATGTGCTGAATTTGGTGGTGCAGAAGTTCATTCACAACTACCCCGACATGTCAGAGCTGCTGCATAAAGTGCGGGCCGTCTGTTCGCGCTTCCGGCGTTCACATCCTGCCGCTGCTCGCCTGTCTGCGCTACAGCGTAACTTCGGCCTTCCCGCTCACCGCCTCATATGCGACGTGCCCACCAGGTGGAACTCCACCTTGCACATGCTGGACAGACTGTGCGAGCAGCAGCAGGCCATAGTGGAGTTTCAGCTGCAGCACGCACGGGTCAGTCGCACTACAGAACAGCACCACTTCACCACCAATGACTGGGCCTCCATGCGAGACCTGTGTGCCCTGTTGCGCTGTTTCGAGTACTCCACCAACATGGCCAGTGGCGATGACACCGTTATCAGCGTTACAATACCACTTCTATGTCTCCTTGAGAAAACACTTAGGGCGATGATGGAACAGGAGGTGGCCCAGGAGGAGGAGGAGGAGGATGAGGAAGAGGGGTCATTTTTAGCACTTTCAGGCCAGTCTCTTCGAAGTGACTCAGAGGGAGGTTTTTTGCAACAGCAGAGGCCAGGTACAAATGTGGCCAGCCAGGGCCCACTACTGGAGGACGAGGAGGACGAGGATGAGGAGGAGGTGGAGGAGGATGAGGATGAAGCATGGTCACAGCGGGGTGGCACCCAACGCAGCTCGGGTCCATCACTGGTGCGTGGCTGGGGGGAAAGGCAGGACGATGACGATACGCCTCCCACAGAGGACAGCTTGTCCTTACCCCTGGGCAGCCTGGCACACATGAGCGACTACATGCTGCAGTGCCTGCGCAACGACAGCAGAGTTGCCCACATTTTAACCTGTGCGGACTACTGGGTTGCCACCCTGCTGGATCCACGCTACAAAGACAATGTGCCCACCTTACTTCCTGCACTGGAGCGTGATAGGAAGATGCGCGAGTACAAGCGCACGTTGGTAGACGCGCTACTGAGAGCATTCCCAAATGTCACAGGGGAACAAGTGGAAGCCCAAGGCCAAGGCAGAGGAGGAGCAAGAGGTCGCCAAGGCAGCTGTGTCACGGCCAGCTCCTCTGAGGGCAGGGTTAGCATGGCAGAGATGTGGAAAACTTTTGTCAACACGCCACAGCTAACTGCACCACCACCTGATACGCAACGTGTTAGCAGGAGGCAACATTTCACTAACATGGTGGAACAGTACGTGTGCACACCCCTCCACGTACTGACTGATGGTTCGGCCCCATTCAACTTCTGGGTCTCTAAATTGTCCACGTGGCCAGAGCTAGCCTTTTATGCCTTGGAGGTGCTGGCCTGCCCGGCAGCCAGCGTTTTGTCTGAACGTGTATTCAGCACGGCAGGGGGCGTCATTACAGACAAACGCAGCCGCCTGTCTACAGCCAATGTGGACAAGCTGACGTTCATAAAAATGAACCAGGCATGGATCCCACAGGACCTGTCCGTCCCTTGTCCAGATTAGACATTAACTACCTCCCCATAACCATATATTATTGGACTCCAGGGCACTTCCTCATTCAATCCTATTTTTATTTTCATTTTACCATTATATTGCGATGCTACCCAAAGTTGAATGAACCTCTCCTCTGCCTGTGTGCTAGGCCTAAATATATGCCAATGGACTGTTGCAGTGGTGGCTGACATGAAGCCTGATTCTCTGCTATGACATGCAGACTAATTCTCTGCTGACATGAAGCCAGATTGTCTGTTACGGGACCTCTCTCCTCTGCCTGGGTGCTGGGCCTAAATTTATGACAATGGACTGTTGCAGTGGTGGCTGACGTGAAGCCTCATTCTCTGCTATGACATGCAGACTGATTCTCTGCTGACATGAAGCCAGATTCTCTGTTACGGGACCTCTCTCCTCTGCCTGTGTGTGTGCTGGGCCTAAATATATGCCAATGGACTGTTGCAGTGGTGGCTGACGTGAAGCCTCATTCTCTGCTATGACATGCAGACTAATTCTCTGCTGACATGAAGACAGATTCTCTGTTACGGGACCTCCCTCCTCTGCCTGGGTGCTGGGCCTAAATATATGCCAATGGACTGTTGCAGTGGTGGCTGACGTGAAGCCTCATTCTCTGCTATGACATGCAGACTGATTCTCTGCTGACATGAAGCCAGATTCTCTGTTACGGGACCTCTCTCCTCTGCCTGTGTGTGTACTGGGCCTAAATATATGCCAATGGACTGTTGCAGTGGTGGCTGACGTGAAGCCTCATTCTCTGCTATGACATGCAGACTGATTCTCTGCTGACATGAAGCCAGATTCTCTGTTACGGGACCTCTCTCCTCTGCCTGTGTGTGTGCTGGGCCTAAATATATGCCAATGGACTGTTGCAGTGGTGGCTGACGTGAAGCCTCATTCTCTGCTATGACATGCAGACTAATTCTCTGCTGACATGAAGACAGATTCTCTGTTACGGGACCTCCCTCCTCTGCCTGGGTGCTGGGCCTAAATATATGCCAATGGACTGTTGCAGTGGTGGCTGACGTGAAGCCTCATTCTCTGCTATGACATGCAGACTGATTCTCTGCTGACATGAAGACAGATTCTCTGTTACGGGACCTCTCTCCTCTGCCTGTGTGCTAGGCCTAAATATATGCCAATGGACTGTTGCAGTGGTGGGTGACGTGAAGCCTCATTCTCTGCTATGACATGCAGACTGATTCTCTGCTGTCATGAAGCCAGATTGTCTGTTACGGGACCTCTCTGCTCTGCCTGTGTGCTAGGCCTAAATATATGCCAATGGACTGTTGCAGTGGTGGGTGACGTGAAGCCTCATTCTCTGCTATGACATGCAGACTAATTCTCTGCTGACATGAAGACAGATTCTCTGTTACGGGACCTCTCTCCTCTGCCTGTGTGTGTGCTGGGCCTAAATATATGCCAATGGACTGTTGCAGTGGTGGCTGACGTGAAGCCTCATTCTCTGCTATGACATGCAGACTGATTCTCTGCTGACATGAAGCCAGATTCTCTGTTACGGGACCTCTCTCCTCTGCCTGTGTGCTAGGCCTAAATATATGCCAATGGACTGTTGCAGTGGTGGCTGACGTGAAGCCTCATTCTCTGCTATGACATGCAGACTAATTCTCTGCTGACATGAAGACAGATTCTCTGTTACGGGACCTCTCTCCTCTGCCTGGGTGCCGGGGCCTAAATATCTGAGAATGGACTGTTCCAGTGGTGGGTGACGGGAAGCCAGATTCTCTGCTATGGAACCTCTCTCCAATTGATTTTGGTTAATTTTTATTTATTTAATTTTTATTTTAATTAATTTCCCTATCCACATTTGTTTGCAGGGGATTTACCTACATGTTGCTGCCTTTTGCAGCCCTCTAGCCCTTTCCTGGGCTGTTTTACAGCCGTTTTAGTGCCGAAAAGTTCGGGTCCCCATTGACTTCAATGGGGTTCGGGTTCGGGACGAAGTTCGGATCGGGTTCGGATCCCGAACCCGAACATTTCCGGGATGTTCGGCCGAACTTCTCGAACCCGAACATCCAGGTGTTCGCTCAACTCTATTAACAACCAGTAATCGGTGTTGGCCAATATGTGCATTACGCGAGGGTCATGGGTAAGGCAGCATAACATAAAGTAAGCCATGTGTGAGTCCCAACAGATGGCGATCGGTGGTGTGATTTTACCCCACCAATCACCATCCTGCAATCCTGAGAGGTGATGTGACATCACCTCTCAGGATCGCCTCTGATTGGTTGGTGGGCGGACCGACAAGAGATTCAAATGTTGCCAGCGCTCCTCTTCTCCTCCTTTTGTGTCCCGGAGCGGAGGAGAGAAGAGCGCTGCCTGCAAGTCGTCGTCGATCTGAGCCAGCATAACCCCATCTGTGCCCCAGCATCCATCTCTGCCCACCAGGACCCAATCTGTGCCCAAGCACCCCCCATCTGATTAGCAGGTAATTAGGGAAAGTATAGGGAAAGGTTGGGCTAGGCAGGGATAATAAAGGGAAAGTTAGTGTGAAAAAGTTTCTACTCCAGGGGTGCATCAGGGGGGCTTCAAATGGTACATGGTGTAAATAATCCAGTCCAGCAAAATCTGCCTTCCAAAGATTATATGATGCACCTTTCCCTCTACGCCCTATTGTGTGGCCGTACAGTAGTGTATGACCACATATAGGGTGTTTCTATAAATGGCAGAGTCAGGGCAATAAAGATACAGTCTTGTTTGGCTATTAACCCTTGCTTTGTTAGTGGAAAAAATGGGTTAAAATTGAAAATTTGGCAAAAAAAAAGAAATTCTCAAATTTCATCCCCATTTGCCAATAACTCTTGTGCAACATCTAAAGGGTTAACAAAGTTTGTAAAATAAGTTAAGAATACCCTGAGGGGTGTAGTTTCTAGAATGGGGTAGTTTCTATTATGTAAGCCTCGCAAAGTGACTTCAGACCTGAACTGGTCCCTAAAAATTGGGTTTTTGAAAATTTAAAAAAAAAATCAAGATTTGCTTCTAAACTTCTAAGGGCTCTTTCACACCTGCGTTATTGTCTTCCGGCATAGAGTTCCGTCGTCGGGGCTCTATGCCGGAAGAATCCTGATCAGGATTATCCTAATGCATTCTGAATGGAGTGAAATCCGTTCAGGATGCATCAGGATGTCTTCAGTTCCGGAACGGAACGTTTTTTGGCTGGAGAAAATACCGCAGCATGCTGCGCTTTTTGCTCCGGCCAAAAAAACTGAAGACTTGTCGCAAGGCCGGATCCGGAATAAATGCCCATTGAAAGGCATTGATCCGGATCCGGCCTTAAGCTAAACGTCGTTTCGGCGCATTGCCGGATCCGACGTTTAGCTTTTTTAGAGTGGTTACCATGGCTGCTGGGACGCTAAAGTCCTGGCAGCCATGGTAAAGTGTAGCGGGGAGCTGGGGAGCAGCATACTTACCATCCGTGCGGCTCCCGGGGCGCTCCAGAGTGACGTCAGGGCGCCCCAGGCGCATGGATGACGTGATCTCATGGCACGTCATCCATGCGCATGGGGCACTCTGACATCATTTTGGAGCTCCCCGGGAGCCGCACGGATGGTAAGTATGCCGCTCCCCCGCTCCCCGCTCCTACTATGGCAACCAGGACTTTAATAGCGTCCTGGGTGCCATAGTAACAATGAAAGCATTTTGAAGACGGATCCGTCTTTAAATGCTTTCAGTACACTTGCGTTTTTCCGGATCCGGCGTGTAATTCCGGCAAGTGGAGTACACGCCGGATCCGGACAATGCAAGTGTGAAAGAGGCCTAAGCCTTGTAAAATCCCCCCCCCAAAAAAGTATCATTCCCCAAATGATCCAAACATGAAGTAGATATATGGGGAATGTAAAGTTATAACTATTTTTGAAGGTATTACTATGTATTATAGAAGTAGAGAAATAGAAAATTGGAAATTTGCAATTTTTTTCAAATTTTTGCTAAATTTGGTATTTTTTATAAATACATTTTTTTTTTTTTACTTCATTTTACCAGTGTCTTCAATCTCAGAATGGCTTGGATAAGTCAAAGCGTTTTAAAATTATCACCACTTAAAGTGAGACTGGTCAGATTAGCAAAAAATGGCCTGGTCCTTAAGGTGAAATAAGGCTGTGTCCCAAAGGGGTTAACACGCGAGCTAGGCATGGTATGTGTGTGAGCTTGCCGAGCTCCAAAGCCGCCACCAAGTTACAGCCAATATCAGACACAACTATGCCTTTTTCTAGGTTGAGTGGCGAGAGCCACAGCTCAGTCTGGTCCCTTATAGCCTGCCTCAGCCCTGCGGCGGTGTGCTGTTTGTCACCTAAACATATTAGTTTCAGCTCAGCCTGTTGCCACTTCCTCACTGCAGTGCAATACTGCTTCCAGCTACTGACTGAAGGCTGACTGGTGCTACAAGATGAGAATTCAAAGGTGGAAGAGGAGGAGGAGGTGAAGGAGGAGAAGGGGGGGTTGCAGCCTCTAATATAGGTGGTGGCGGAAATCTTGATGGAAGTAGGGCCTGAAATCCTTGGCGTCAGTAGCACCTGTGCCATCCCCGGGTACAACTCACTCCCGGCCTCCACAACGTTCACCCATGGAAATGTAGCGTCCATGGCCAAAAACACTTGTCAATGTGTCAGTCGTTAAGTGGACCTTCCCAATAACTGCGTTGGTCAGTGCACGGGTTACGGGACAAATGCTGGTGTCAGGCGGGGATGGCACACCGGGAAAAATAGTGGAGGCTGGGGACTGAGCAACGAGGGACAGCCGCTGCCATCAGGCTGCAGAAAGCCTCAGTGTCCACAAGCCTAAATGGCAACATTTCCAGGGCCAGCAGTTTGGAAAGGTGCGCATTTAGTGCTATGGCCTGTGGGTGGGTGGCTGGGTATTTGCGCTTTTGTTCAAAGGCCTGGGGTATGGACATCTGTACGCTGCACTGGGACACAGAAGTAAATGTGCTAGCTAGGGGATTGGCCAGCATGTAACACAGGGGACGCAGGTGTTCGGCTCACCTATTAGGGTGCTTTTATGCCATGTGGCGGATCATGCTGGTGTTGGTGAGGTTGCTAATGTTCATGCCCCTGCTCATTTTGGTACGGCACAGGTTGCAAATGACAATTCTTTTATCGTCCGCAATTTCCTCAAAAAAGCACCAGACTGTGTAACAAGGGCAAGGGAGATTGCCGCAAGGGGGTGCTCCTGGGGAACAGTTGCGGCTCTGTTTGGTGTGGCCTGCCTTCTCCCTTTTGCCACCCCACTGCCTCTTACAGCCTGTTGTGGAACTGCGGATCTCTCCCCCTCTGTACTGCTGTCCTCGCTCGGCTTGCCACCTTCCCAGGTTGGGTTAGTCATTTCATTGTCCACCACCTCCTCTTCCACTTCCTCACTCTGGTCATCCTCCTGACTTGTTGACCTAACAAGACCCTCACTTATTGACAACTGTGTCTCATCCTCATCATCAACCTCTTGAGACACTAATTGAGGGTGACTTATCGGTGTCTCATCATCCACCTTGTGAAACACTAATTGCCGTTCCCCACCATCATCTTCTTCAGACTGTGGATGCTACAGAGTTTGGGAATCAGTGCACAAGATTTCCTCATGTCCTTCTTCAAGCAGACTTGGCGAGAGGCCCAAATCAAGGAATGGCGCTGAAAAGAGATCCTTGTAATATCCGAGTGCGGGATCACTTGTTTGCCAAGACTCTCCATGGTGGGAGGAAGGAGTATCAGGTGAGGATTCTGTTAACCAGACTCTTGGCTACTGAGACTGGACTTTGTGGAAGACAGGGTGGTGCTTAACCGACTGGAAGCATTATCTGCTGCAATCCAACAGACCACCTGGTCGCACTGGTCTGACTTTAAGAGTGGTGTCCTGCACCGCCCTGCAAACTGGGACATGAAGCTAGGCATTTTGAATGAATTTGTTTCTTGTGCTCTGGCAGCAGGCACAGTTTCAACGCACCCAGGGCCACGGCCTCTGTGTGCACCATCAGCAGCACGGCTACTTTCCCGTCCCTTACTGCTCGTCTTGAGCATATTAAATGGTATATATGCTTGCAAGCATGTCACACGTATAGTAGCGCAGGTTTTGTAAGTGTATGCGCAAATAAACTGAATGTCACAGATATTTAGGATGCGTAAACGTTGTACAGTAGATGTAGCGCAGGTAATGTCGCTGTTACCAGCGGCAATTTTTTTTTTACTGTTTTTACTGAATGTCACAGATATTTAGGAGGCGCAAACGTTATACAGGAGATATAGCGCAGGTAATGTCGCTGTCACCAGCAGTGAAAAAATTTGACTGAATGTCACAGATATTTAGGAGGTGCAAACGTTATACAGGAGATGTAGCGCAGGTAATGTAGCTGTCACCAGCGGCCAAAAAATTGCACTTAATGTCACAGATATTTAGAATGCACTAATTTAACACAACAGATGTAGCAGAGGTTGTGTCACTGTCAGCAGCGGCCAAACAATTGCACGCAATTTAGCGCAGGTTGCGCTAATAATATATATTTCAGCCAGATAGAACAATAGTCCTTAAAATAACTTTTGGGTCCCTAACACCTTTCAACCCTAAACAATTCCTGTCCCTACACTATCTTTCCCTTCTGCTGCAGCTCTCCCTGACTAAGACTGAGCCGAACCACTTGTCATCGGGCGCTATATAGCACCCGATGACGCGTTCCGGCCAGCCAATCACTCTAATGCCATTAACCAACATGGCTACGGCATTACAGTGAAGGCCAGTATTCCCCAGCACATTTATTGGCTGTGTAGCAGCCAGCAAAAGTGGGGGGAGGAGACTCGAGCATCGAGTGAAAATGGTGTTCGGCCGAGCATACTGACCCAACACTAGTGAATACCCCAGGCTATACAAATCCAGATACAGTACTCTATCCTATGGGACCCCATTCTTATCTGCTGGGACTCCGACCTATGCTAGGACTATTCCAAACTACTACGCCACAACTGCAGGAGGTACCACAGATATTCTGCAGCCAAGCCAGTAAACTGCTTTACACACAGCAGATTGCAATACTAAATATAACCATAACCATGTTTCTTCAACAGGACAGCACAGCAGCTATTAAACTTAATGGTTTAATATCATTTAACAACAGTGCATACAAGTAACAGTTACAGAGAGAGAATATACCATAAAGATAGGTAAAAGAAAATGAATTACATACAAGCTAAACGTATGTCCCTAAAAGATAAGGTTCAGAATTTCCTACCAGTGAAGGTGGGCATTCGTTTTTTGTCCTTTTATCCAGGGAACTGAACTCTGATGATATGTCATGGCTCCAGAAATAGACTCTCAGCACACCCATAACCAGATAAACTAAGGCTAAACAAACAAACCCTATATTTCCTTTGCCCAATCATATGGTTAACAGATAATGTTGTGTAATATATGTCATGCTCTCCAGCCAATCCATTTGGTAACTGAAGCTTAGATGGTTTCACCAAAGGAAGATGGTGCCTAAAAATCCCATAGCCCTCCACTCACCTTACCCAGTCTCAGAAAGAATGTGAGGCCATAAACAGCAGGAGGTCATTACCGGCCAACACATGGCAATTCAACCATTAACTCTTTGAAACATTGAGCATAAATATAGGAAACAAAGAGTGGGACATAATCTTCACTTTATCCGGTTCTCTGAGTGCGGGCCTAGCTCTGAGGAGCTTGCACATGTAGCTCTTCACTGTTCCTCAGATATAACTAGACTCTCAACTGACTAAACAGGGGGTGGACCCAGGTTCATCTCCTGGCAACCTAAGAGGATGATCCAAGATGGTTAACCCTAAAATGCCCATACAATGTTATTAGGCATACAAATACACTAAATTAATATTTCACTTAAAGAGAATCTGTCACCAGTTTTATGGTGTCTTAACTAAGGGTAGCATAAACTAGTGATAAATCCCCTTAGCAAACTGCTGGGTCACTTTCTTTAATTGACCCCCACGTTTTGACAAAATCTTGTATTGATGTACTGCATAATGATGAGTCCTGAATATTCATGAGTTCCTCACTTTCCCCACCCACCTGCTGCTGATTCAGTTGGGAAAAAAACTATCGGGGCAGGTGGGTGGGGAGAGCCGTGAGCTCATGAATATGGGGACTCATTGGCATGTGCTGGAGCTGTTAGGAATTAAAAGTGAGGGAAGAAGAAAACGGATTCCCTTTAACATAACATCATCAGTAGCCCTCTTCTGGGGTACAGTAAATAAGTCCCATTATAAAGAAATATTCTTCGCCAAGAAGCAATATTTCTAGGTAGCAATATCCCCATGAAGTGTGCAAAGCCTTGGGACAAGAGAGGTGCTGTTTCTGGAAGAAATCTGTCATCTTTTTTTTTTATCTCACTTTTCCAAGCGTTTTATGCTGATGATGACCTATCCTGTAGCTATGTTATTTGTAAAGTTGATTGCTACATCTTTAATTCACTCTAATATTTTAATGAGGAAAAGAGAGGTTTGTCATGTTCCCAGATTTTATTTTTTATAATTTTATTCATAGAATACAGGTAAAATAAATTGGTTTTCCATTGATAGCTGGCGAGATATACAGCACCCTACTTTACATTCTGTAAGTCTATGTCTCATCAAAACTTTCCAAACTACTTGGATTCAGTTTTATTTGAAACTTCATCTGACAGCCAGACCTATGAGTTCACCTTATGAATCATGCATAAGTAGAAACACACAGTGTATGTCAATGTTCATCACATAATTACAGCACATAACTTTTTTGGTATTTTTTATTATCTTTACATAACTTTATTGATCATGTGATTGCAATTCAGTATTATATGCTACAATACATTACTGAGTTATAGCATGTCACATCATTTTTACATTGAGCTTGTCAGTCCCTGAAAGCAAAAGCTATCAAATGACAGACCATCGGGAGAGGACTGTAGTCAGGTCTACCAAGTGGTTCAAAGTTCAAGCACATAAAATTCAGTAGTCATCTGGTGACCAATGGAAAATAAACAATGTGTATGACCTGTCCTTCTGGTTTTGTTTAGGGGCTTTCATATGAGCTTAATTGTGCGAGACGTCAATATTTGCAGTTTTACATATCATGTACAATAGTTCTCTCTCTTACATCTTTTATCTCTGCGCTCTATAAACATTGTGAAAATCTTGGACACATCTCAAGATGCTTTTTTTCCATCAGCTAATATTTCAGCTCTAATCAATTTTAAATGTTTGGTTAAATTGACTTAAATTAGTGATAGGGTAAGGGTTACTTGGTAATGTTTATTTTATTTTTCCACTCAAGGAGTCTGATGGAAAGTCATCAATCCCATGAGAGACTTAAGATTTTAAAAGCTCAGTCTAGCTAGCAAGCTGTTTTTTTTTTTTTAATACAGTATCACGTGTCCAGTGAGAGATGACATCATGAAAACACAAATCATCAATGAGAAATAGATACCTAGGCAATATGGCAGCCATGTGGAATTCTGACTTGTCAGTATTTCCTAACTAAATTATCATTAATCTTGACAGCAGAAGATTATTTTTACTTATAAAAGAGTGCAAGCATTTTTTTAAAAAAATAATATGCCTAGCATAGTCAAGAGCTAGAGGATATATAGCTCACAAAACAGTATTGTGAGAAAGGAGAATTATGTCAATTTTGATGAACAAAAAAAAAAAGGGATTCGTCCCAATTCCTCAAGAATTGTGAAAGTAAAGCACAAAATGTTAGAGACACATGGAGGTGGCTGCATTTTTAGCTTGGTACAGATCTCAACATCTTTATATAATTTAAAACTACCATAGATATGCTACTGTAATGTTATTGAATTTAGTTAATCAATTCTACCTCTGTAGTATAAGGTAAATAAAAAATGGGTTGCTATTGCTTCATTGCATGTTAGATATACAGTTTACTAGTTAATTACAAATGAATGAATCACTCAAAATTTGATTTGTGTTTTATATGGCTGAATCAGTCAAAAGATTTGATTTGGGTGCAAATCAATTATATCCGACTTGAAAGTGCTCCAGCTGCTCTGAATATTTGTGTATGACAATCTGAAGTATCCAAGGACTCAGGTCGAATTTGATTTTCTAAGAATCAATTCGCTCATCTCTAATTGTATTTTTTAATCCATTTTAAGAGAGATATGTCCCTATAGAATAACCAAATTATTGGCAGTCATATTGCTTCATGACAGACATGAGTAGGCAGCTCTCAATTTTTTTTATCTAGAAGACAGCTGTAACACCAGGAGAAGAAACTAGGATTTTAGTGGTGCAGAAGACTACACATTTCAGGAGAGCACTAATTACTTTATCAGGTAAGATACATGGGCCCTTAGTGTATCTTACCTGATGAAGGCATGAGTGCGATCTCAAAACACATAGTCTTTTACACCAATAAAATCCTCTTCTTATACTTTATGTGAATCCACTTGTCCATGGAGCTTATATATAGAGAGAACTTAAAGCAGCACTTACCGAAAAAAAGAAAACGTCCAATTAGTGGTGGTGCCAGCGGTGATGGGTGTCAGCTAGTGTTGGTCGAGCACGAAAGTGCTCGGGTGCTCAGGTGCGCGAGTAGAACAACTCGGGATGCTCGGGTGCTCTACCGAGCACCCGAGCACAAGGGAAGTCAATGGGAGAACCCAAGCATTAAACCAGGCACCCCCTGCTTTGAAGAGGGGAGGATGTCTGGTTCAAGTGAAAAGGTCAAAAATTGATGGAAACACCACTGAAATGGTTCGGGGACAGCATGCGGGAGGATGTCCGGATGCAACTCGGACTCCCAGGTCGCTGCTGGAAACGATGTTGTCCAAGTAGTACGCCAATTTTACAGATTGACAATAATACGCACAAAACCAAAGATACAATCGATTTTAGAGGAAAAATTGTTAGGAAACATTTTTCCTTTATATTTACTTGTATAAAAAGTGCAAGTGCTGCCAAAAGCACTCCGATAATACCTGTATATCACATAAAGGAGGGCCTCATTCACATTGTGGTACAATTATTAAGGTAGCGGGACTATTACACTCATAAAGCTTATACATTAAATGAAAGGACTGCCAAAACTTACGAGGAACCGGCACTCCAATACACCCTTTATTACACATAAAGGAGGGCATCATACACACCCTTGAAAAATTATGATTTCTGGCCTGCTGGTGACCCTCAAAAACATTAGGAGCAAGGGCCTGCTGGTGTCCCTCTAAAATATTAGGGGTGAGGGCCTGCTGCTGATCTGGCCATCTAAAACATTAGGGGTGAGGGTCATCTGCTGAGCTGACTATCTAAAACATTATGGGCGAGGGCCGGCTGCTGAGTTGACCATCTAAAACATTATGGGCGAGGGCCTGCTGCTGAGCTGACCATCTAAAATATTAGGGGTGAGGGTCTGCTGCTGAGATGACCATCTAAAACATTATGGGCGAGGGCCTGCTGCCGAGTTGACCATCTAAAACATTATGGGCGAGGGCCTGCTGCTGAGCTGACCATCTAAAACATTAGGGGTGAGGGTTTGCTGCTGAGATGACCATCTAAAACATTAGGGGTGAGGGTCTGCTGCTGAGCTGACTCTCTAAAACATTAGGGGCAATTGCCTGCTGCTGATCTGACCATCTAAAAAATTATTGGCGAAAGCCTGCTGCTGAGCTGACCATCTAAAACAGCAGTAGCGAGGGCCTGCTGATTAGCTGACCATCTAAAACATTAGGCGCAAGGGCCTGCTGCTGATTTGACCATGGAAAATATTATGGGCGAGGGCCTTCTGCCAAGCTGACCATCTAAAAAAAATTGTGGGCGAGGGCCTGCTGCCGAGCTAACCATCTAAAAAATGTTGTGTGCGAGGGCCTGCTGTCGAGCTGACAATCTAAATTATGGGCGAGATGACCATCTAAAACATTAGGGGTGAGGGTCTGCTGCTGAGATGACTCTCTAAAACATTAGGGGCAATTGCCTGCTGCTGATCTGACCATCTAAAAAATTATTGGCGAAAGCCTGCTGCTGAGCTGACCATCTAAAACAGCAGTAGCGAGGGCCTGCTAATTAGCTGACCATCTAAAACATTAGGCGCAAGGGCCTGCTGCTGATTTGACCATGGAAAATATTATGGGCGAGGGCCTTCTGCCGAGCTGACCATCTAAAAAAAATTGTGGGCGAGGGCCTGCTGCCGAGCTAACCATCTAAAAAAAATTGTGTGCGAGAGCCTGCTGCCGAGCTGACAATCTAAAAATTTAGGGGTGCGGGTTTGCTGCTGAGCTGACCCTCTAAAACATTATGGTTGAGGGCCTGCTGGTGACCCTCAAAAAAATTATGTTTAAGGGCCTGCTGGTGACCCTCAAAAACATTATGGGTGAGGACCCGCAGCTGAGCTAACCCTCTAAAACATTAGGAGCGAGGGCAGCTTAATAAGCATGTTGATATGATGGAGGAGGAGGAGAAAAAGGAGATTGAACCATATACCCTTTTTAGTGGTGGAAGGGGTGCATGGAAGAGAGGTGCATGGAAATACAGTGTATTTAATACACCATAAAAGCCACATTTAGAGTGCCTTTATGTTCAGCCGCTTTCCTCTGGTGGAGTAGAGAATTCAGGGGCAATCCAGGCCTTGTTCATTATTCATAAGAGTCAACAGGTCAGCATTTTCAGTTGACAGGCGGATTTGCTTATCGTTATTTCAACCCAGAACAAAAACTGTGCTTTAAAGGACTCCAAATAACTTGACCAGCCACAGCAATAATGACAGATTTAGCTGAATATAAATTGTAGGCCTAGTATTTAGGCGCTGGATGACAGGTATACGTTTACGGACAGAATTAGACTTGGAAATGCACGGTAGCGTGTGAAGTTATTGAGAATGAGATGGATAGATTTTATGGATAGATTTAAAGTTGGCCTGATACAGCAGAAACTACTGATCTAGGGAATTGCTAAGTTGGGAATTGTATTTCAACCCAAAACAAAAACTGTGCTTTGGCGGACACTAAATGAATTGACCAGCCACAGCAATAAACACAGATTTAGCTGAATATAAATTTTAGGACTATTATTTAGGCGCTGGATGACAGGTATACGTTTACGGACAGAAATAAACTTGGAAATGCACGGTAGCGTGTGAAGTTATTGAGGATAACCCTATCAGCACCTTCAATCTAATATACCCTTTTATGGATCGATTTAAAGTTGGCCTGATACAGCAGAAACCACTGATTTAGGGAATTGCTAAGTTGGGAATTGTATTTCAACCCAGAACAAAAATATATCCTTTGCCAGACAGCAGACAGTATTACAATTGGCTAGCCACAGCTGAAACACCAGATTTAGGGTACTGCTATTTTGGCAAAAACACAGAAATATAGTGGCAAATCTGGGGGAGCTGCTCAACCCCTAACACTGTAGCGTGTTTTTCATTGGGGGAGCAGCCCCACCGCATGTGGACCGCAGCAAACGACTATCCCCAGCAAAAAATATTTTGCATACGATGGAGGATGTCGGCGCGGTCCACATGCACCACAAAGGCATCCTACACAAAACGGAGCATTGTGCGGATGAAAATATAATCATAAATCACAGAAAAAAATGCACCAAACGGATATGCCACTGACTATACTGGCTAGTCATAAATGCAGATATTAAAAGCTGAGACTTTTGCCAATATATTCCTGTCAGGAAGATATCGGAGCCCACATGCACCACTTCACGGCTCTCAGCATGGCAAGGGGTCCTACCACTACGCTACCTATGGTGTGAACAAGGTCTGAAGGTGATGTAATCCAGCTCACAGCCAAGCTTCCACACAACCGCCTAGCAGGACAACTAGTGCAATGTGAACAAAGCCAGACTGTGAGCCACACCCATATCAGACCATGGGTGTGGCTCACAGTCAATTGCTATTTTGGCAATTGTATTTCACCCCTCACTAAAATAGCAAGCACAGCCACACAGCCAAGCCAACACACTATTGATGGTTAAATAGACTTGGTGGCAGCTTGTGCTGGCGCACCACAAGACACAAAATGGCCGCCGATCACCCCAGAGAAAAGTGACTGACAAACGGTCTGGGCAGCCTAAAAACAGTGAGCAATTCAATAGCAGCAGTTCAATCATCCACAGCTGCAGATCGATCAATTAATCAAGTCCTTTGGAGGAGTTAATCTGCCTAATCTCGCCCTACTGTCGCAGCCGCAACCTATCCCTATGCTGATCAGAGCAGAGTGACGGGTGGCGCTATGTGACTCCAGCTTAAATAGAGGCTGGGTCACATGGTGCTCTGGCCAATCACAGCCATGCCAATAGTAGGCATGGCTGTGATGGCCTCTTGGGGCAAGTAGTATGAAGCTTGTTGATTGGCTGCTTTGCAGCTTTTCAAAAAGCGCCAAGAAAGCGACGAACACCGAACCTGAACCCAGACTTTTACGAAAATGTTCGGGTTCGGGTCCGTGTCACGGACACCCCAAAATTCGGTACGAACCGAACTATTCAGTTTGGGTTCGCTCATCCCTACTCTTCAGCACATGTCTTTTTTTTAACCCCCCTTTGGGGGGCTTCTTGTAGATAGCTTGGCTTTCCATAGGCGTCTTCTAATTGTTACAGTACTCACAGGTAACTTTAGACCTTCTTTGATCTTCCTGGAGCTGATTGTTGGCTTAGTCCTTGTCATTTTGGCTATTCTTCTATCCATTCGAATGGTAGTTTTTCGCTTTCTTCCACGTCTTTCAGGTTTTGGTTGCCATTTTAAAGCATTTGTGATCATTTTAACTGAGCAGCCTATCATTTTCTGCACTTCTTTATATGTTTTCCCCTCTCCAATCAACTTTTTAACCGAGGTACGCTGCTCTTCTGAACAATGTCTGTAACGACCCATTATCCTCAGAATTTCAGAGAGAAATGCACTGTAACCAGCATGTACAACATTTGCTGCCTTCCTTCCTTAAATAAGGGCAATATTTGCCACCTGTTTTTCATAGAATAAATGACCTCACTAATTGAACTCCACACTGCTATTATTTTGAACATGCCCCTTTCAATTAGTAATTCAATTACACAGAATCAGCAGCATGCATGTCATGACTGTTGGGTCTGTTGGATTTCTATTACTCTACTACACCTGCTAGTAAATTATTTGCCATGTAGAAATATTATTTCTACCAAAAACAGTGATTGATCAGGTTAGTGATGTCTGACTGCTATTATTTTGAACACAACTGTACCTGTGTTGATGGTGGTGGTAATAGTGGTGCCCATAGCAATGGCATTGGCAGTGTGGGCAGTGACAATGGCAGTCAGGGAAAACACAGAGCAAGGGAGGGCGACCTAGGAGTCCTCCATGGTATCTCACAGTCTGATAAAAGAGGTAGTGAGGGTGGGAACGCCAATGATGACTGTATGCTGGACAGGACCTGGGAGCCAGATTGGGGTGCTGAGGAGGAGACAACATCAGTGAAGAAGGGCAGTGGCGGCACCAATAAAGAGCAGAGGCCACGTATCTCCCAAAAAAAGCCAGGGCTTCAGGATCTGGTGATGCCGCTGACACTGTGGGTGGGTTAGACGCAAAACATGCCAGAGCTAAGCTCAACTTGGCTGCCTGTAGCTTTTTGTGAGCAATAGTGATGGTCTTGCGGTTCGCCCGGCGGTCGGTTCACGGCGAACTTTGCTTGTTCTCGATTCGCCGAACGTGCGAACATATGGCGATATTCGCACCCGCCATATTCTTTTACATTGTGAAGAACTCTGACCCATGACACAACCATTAGGTGGTACAGGAAAGCCAATAGAAAAGTTTCAGCTCATGGACATACCTCCTACCTTATAAATAGACCCGATCTGGCCGCAATTTTACATTCAGTCTTTTGTCAGTGTAGGGAGAGGTTGCTGTGTGGAGCAGGGACAGACTGTTAGGGACAAAAACACTATCAAATAGGTCCACAAAAGTCCTTTTAAGGACTAGTATAGGTGTGCAGTATAGAGGGGTGTAATACACTTATAATATACTTTCTCACATAGAAAGCATATTATAGTGGATTTGTATTGTGCAACAGTGGTGAGCGGTTCTGCAGCAGTACTGCAGCTACACAGAGTGACAAACGCAATTAGAAAATATAATTATAACTAGTGTGATATACCAGTCTCCCCCCCCAAAAACTCATAGAAGCGGGGTGTTATATACCAATAATATACTTTCTATATAGTGCATTCGGGTACAGCAGCATTTGTTTGCGGTTTTGCTGCGTTCCCTCTTCTACACACAGTGACAAACGGTATTGGAAAAAATAAATATAACTGGTGTGATAGACCAGTTGCCCCCCAAAAAACCTGATAAAAGGGGGGTGTTATATACCAATAATATACTTTCTTTATCGTGCATTTGGGTACTGCAGCATTTGTTTGCGGTTTTGCTGCGTTCCCTCTGCTATACAGTGACAAACGGTATTGGAAAAAATAATTATAACTGGCTAGGGATGAGCGAACCCGAACTGTATAGTTCGGGTTCGTACCGAATTTTGGGGTGTCCGTGACACGGACCCGAACCCGGACATTTTCGTAAAAGTTTGGGTTCGGTGTTCGTCACTTTCTTGGCGCTTTTTGAAAGGCTGCAAAGCAGCCAATCAACAAGCGTCATACTACTTGCCCCAAGAGGTCGTCACAGCCATGCCTACTATTGGCATGGCTGTGATTGGCCAGAGCACCATGTGACCCAGCCTCTATTTAAGCTGGAGTCACGTAGCGCCGCACGTCACTCTGCTCTGATCAGCATAGGGAGAGGTTGCAGCCGCGACGTTAGGGCGAGATTAGGCAGTGATTAACTCCTCCAAAAGACTTCATTCAGAGATCGATCTGCAGCTGTGGATGATTGAACTGCTGCTATTGAATTGCTCACTGTTTTTAGGCTGCCCAGAGCGTTTTTCAGTCACTTTTTTCTGGGGTGATCGGCGGCCATTTTGTGTCTTGTGGTGCGCCAGCACAAGCTGCCACCAAGTGCATTTAAACCTCAATGGTGTGGTTGTTTTTTGGCTAAATCCTACATCAGGGTGAAGCTGTCACACCAAGTGCATTTAACCAGCAATAGTCTGGTTATTTTTTGGGCATATACTACATCAGGGGCAAGCTGAGCCTGTCACCAAGTGCATTTAACCCTCAATGGTGTGGTTGTTTTTTGGCTAAATCCTACATCAGGGTGAAGCTGTCACACCAAGTGCATTTAACCAGCAATAGTCTGTTTATGTTTTGGCCATATACTACATCAGGGGCAAGCTGTCACCAAGTGCATTTAACCCTCAATGGTGTGGTTGTTTTTTGGCTACATCCTACATCAGGGTGAAGCTGTCACACCAAGTGCATTTAACCAGCAATAGTCTGGTTATTTTTTGGCCATATACTACATCAGGGGCAAGCTGCGCCTGTCACCAAGTGCGTTTAACCCTCAATAGTGTGGTTGGTCAAGCTGTCACACCAAGTGCATTTAACCATCAATAGTGTGGTTATTTTTTGGCCATATCCCAGTCTAATTCTGTCAGTAAACCTATACCTGTCACCCAGCGCCTAAATAATAGGCCTCAATTTTATAGTCAGCTAAATCTGTCGTTACTGGTGTGGCTGGTCAAGTTATTTAGTGTCCGTCAAAGCACAGTTTTTGTTCTGGGTTGAAATACAATTCCCAATTTAGCAATTTCCTAATTTAGTGGTTTCTGCTGTATCAGGCCTACTTTAAATTTATCCCTAAAAGGGTATATTAGATTCAAGGTGCAGATAGGGTCATTCTGAATAACTTCACACACACGCTACTGTGCATATCCCAGTCTAATTCTGTCAGTAAACGTATACCTGTCACCCAGCGCCTAAATACTAGGCCTCAAATTTATATCCAGCTAAATCTGTCGTTACTGCTGTACTGGTGTGGCTGGTCAAGTTATTTAGTGTCCGTCAAAGCACAGTTTTTGTTCTGGGTTGAAATACAATTCCCAATTTAGCAATTTCCTAATTTAGTGGTTTCTGCTGTATCAGGCCTACTTTAAATTTATCCCTATAAGGGTATATTAGATTCAAGGTGCAGATAGGGTCATTCTGAATAACTTCACACACACGCTACTGTGCATTTCCAAGTCTAATTCTGTCAGTAAACCTATACCTGTCACCCAGCGCCTAAATAATAGTCCTCAAATTTATAGTCAGCTAAATCTGTGGTTACTGCTGTGCCTGTATTAGTGTAATACGGTACCTAAATAGATAGCCAGATAGTGTTAGTTGTCTTTAAAAAAAGGCCTGAATTTAAATTCAATACATTGGGTCAAATAATATTTTTGTTGTTGTGGTGAACGATAACAATGAGGAAAACATCTAGTAAAGGACGCGGACATGGTCGTGGTGGTGTTAGTGGACCCTCTGGTGCTGGGAGAGGACGTGGCCGTTCTGCCACAGACACACGTCCTAGTGTACCAACTACCTCAGGTCCCAGTAGCCGCCATAATTTACAGCGATATTGTCATGAGGGTGTCAAGAGCCACGTCTGACTCCGTTATACCCGGGGTCAGGAAGTCGCAGCGGGTGGCTGCGCGCTCTATGTCTAAAGATCACGTTGTTTCTTAGTGATTGTTTTCTGTGTTTGCCTTGCAATCCTTTTTGTCTCACTCAGGGATCCGTAGCTTCTCCTCCTCAGCTGTTTCTTGTCTGCCACTCCCAACCTCCTTATATTCTCCTCTCACACTTCTCTAGTTGCCAGTTATAGAGCTTCCTGCCTGGACTTCTATACTGACCCACTGGAGCTGTGAATCCTGGTTGTTGTTCCAGAGTGCTACCCTCCGGATCCCTGTTGGGCTTTTTGTTGTCTCCTGTTGTCGCCCACCTGGGATTATATGTTGAGTCTGTATTGTCTGTCCTCCCCTTGGTGTTTTCCTTTAGAGCTAGTGGTGCGGACTAGTGTTCCCACCGCCCTGTTCACTATCTAGGGCTCATCTTAGGGAAAGCCAGGGTTTTCTCCTACAGGGAGATCGGCCAGCAGAGGAATATTGCTCAGAGTTCCGTAGGTGGGCTACGGATACTCAGTGGAACGACCCGGCTCTCAGGAGTCAGTTCTGCTCTGGGTTATCTGAAAGGGTTAAGGATGCGCTGGCGCTGTATGAGACCCCCCTTTCCCTTGATGCTGTTATGTCCCTCTCTATCAGAATAGATAGACGTCTTAGGGAGAGATCGAAAATTCCTGAGCAATTGGTAACCTCTCCCAAGCAGCAGTTAGTCTGTACTGACTTAGATGAGCCTATGCAGCTATGAGGAACTTCTCGTCAGGTCCGTCCTCCTGAGGTTCGCCGTAGGTGGGGGGCTTGTTTTTTCTGTGGGGGGAGGGGTCATTTCATTAATGTCTGTCCCTCCTTTCTCAAAAGCAAAAGACAGTCGGAAAACTACTAACCCCAGGCTGTGCGGAGGATGTCAGCCGGGGGGTATACGTTTCCTCCATACGAACATCTCAATTTGTGTTGCCAGCAGTTATTGTTTTTGGTGTTAAGACGGAGTCTATTTCTTTTTTTCTAGACAGTGGAGCAGGGGTAAATTTGATAGATGCCCATTTTGCCCGCACTATGGGTTTGTCTCTCTGTACGCTGCAGAGACCTATTCCCATATTCGCTATTGATTCTGCTCCTCTGTCTCAGAGAAACCTCACTCACATTATCCATAACTTACACCTTCGGGTAGGGGACCACCATAATGAGTGTCTTTCATGTTACGTTCTGGAGGGCCTTCCCTCTCCTGTGGTATTGGGTCTTCCCTGGTTGGTAGCGCACAATCCAGTGGTGGATTGGCAGGCCAGGGAGATATTGGAGTGGAGTGAGCATTGCAGAGAGAATTGCTTAAATAACAATTGCTTAATCGCCTCCATAGCTTCCCTACCTACATTTATTTCGGACTTTGAGGACGTTTTTTCTGAAAAGGGTTGTCAGAAGCTACCACCTCATCGTCCTTATGATTGCCCGGTTAACCTGATTCCCGGTGCAAAATTACCCAAGTCCAGGTTGTATAATCTTTCGGGTCCCGAGAGACAAGCCATGAAAGATTATATCTCCGAGAGTCTGGCTAAGGGACACATCAGACCCTCTTCTTCACCCGTGGCTGCAGGGTTTTTCTTTGTTAAAAAGAAAGATGGGGGCCTGCGTCCTTGCCTAGATTTTCGTGAGCTAAACCGGATAACCATCCGAGACCCATACCCTCTTCCTCTCATTCCTGACCTTTTTAATCAGATTGCGGGTGCTAGGTGGTTCTCCAAACTTGATCTTAGGGGGGCCTACAATCTGATTCGTATCAAGGAAGGGGATGAGTGGAAGACAGCTTTTAACACCCATGAGGGGCATTATGAAAATTTAGTTATGCCTTTCGGTCTGACCAATGCCCCTGCTGTCTTCCAACATTTCGTTAATGATATTTTTAGTCATCTCATCGGCAGGTTTGTAGTCAAATACCTAGATGATATCTTAATTTATTCGGCGGATCTGAAAACACATGAAGCACATGTCAGGCAAGTACTGCAGGTCCTACGGACGAATAAATTATATGCGAAAATTGAAAAATGTGTCTTTGCCGATCAGGAAATACAGTTCCTGGGATATCTATTATCTGCTGCAGGCTTCCGTATGGATCCTAGGAAGGTCCAGGCAATTTTAGATTGGGATCTTCCTGGGAACCTTAAAGCTCTACAACGGTTTTTGGGTTTCGCAAATTTCTATAGAAAGTTCATTAAAAATTATTCAGTGATTGTTAAACCCCTTACTGACATGACTAGGAAGGGGACTGATTTTTCTAAATGGTCTGACGCCGCTAAAATTGCATTTTCCTCTCTAAAAGAGAGATTTACCTCGGCACCTGTTCTAATTCAACCTGATGTCTCCCAGCCTTTTATTGTTGAAGTAGATGCGTCAGAGGTGGGAGTGGGGGCTGTATTGTCTCAGGGTCCATCTCCTGGCAAATGGCGTCCTTGCGCTTTCTTTTCCAAAAAGTTATCTACTGCAGAAAAGAACTATGATATTGGAAATAGGGAACTGTTGGCGATTAAACTGGCGTTTGAAGAGTGGCGTCACTTCTTAGAGGGAGCAATCCACCCCGTCACGGTGATTACGGATCACAAAAACCTTCTGTACCTAGAATCGGCTAAGCGTCTCACCCCTAGACAAGCTAGGTGGTCGCTATTCTTTACCAGATTTAACTTTGTAATCACCTATCGTCCTGGGGCAAAAAATACCAAGGCAGACGCATTATCTCGTAGTTTCCCTGGAGGGGGTAATGTTAGTGATCCGGTACCTATTTTACAAAGAGGAGTGGTTGTCTCTGCTGTACACTCTGTTCTAGACGGAAAGGTGTTAGAGGCCCAGGGGGACGCCCCTCAGAGAAATCGTTTGTACCGTTAAACCTGCGTCTTGAATTATTAAAGGAACATCATAATTCGGCACTTGCTGGGCACCCGGGTAGTAAAGCAACCTTGGAGCTATTGTCTCGTCGTTTTTGGTGGCCAAGGTTGCGTCAGGATGTAATGGATTTCGTGTCTACTTGTTCTACTTGTGCACGCGCGAAAGTCTCTCATACACGTCCAGCAGGGTCTTTATTGCCACTTTTCATCCCCAATAGGCCATGGACACATCTGTCAATGGATTTCATCACTGACTTACCGTTGTCTGCAGGTAAAACAGTTATCTTGGTAGTAGTAGACAGGTTTAGCAAAATGGTACACTTTATTGCGCTACCCGCACTTCCTAATGCTAAGACTCTTGCTCAGGTGTTTATCAGTGAAATCGTGAAGCTTCACGGGGTCCCTTCCGATGTGGTTTCGGATCGGGGAACCCAGTTTATTTCTAAGTTTTGGAAAGCTTTTTGTTCCCGTTTGGGGGTACACTTGTCCTTTTCATCAGCTTTCCATCCTCAGTCGAATGGACAGACTGAGCGTACCAACCAAAACCTAGAAACATATTTAAGGTATTTTGTGTCTGAAAACCAAGAGGTGTGATCATCATATTTACCGTTAGCCGAGTTTGCCATAAATAATCGCTGTCAGGAATCCACTGGCAAGTCACCATTTCTTGGTGCATATCATCCCCAATTTTGTACTTTCAAAGAGGGGGGGTCTTCTGGGGTTCCCGAAGAGGAACGGTTTTCTTCATCTCTTTCATCGGTATGGCAGAAGGTGCAAGCTAACTTGAAAAATATGAGTGGTAAATATAAATGCATGGCCGATAAGAAACGGTCGCCAGGTCCGGACCTAGGAGTGAATGACTATGTGTGGTTGTCTACTAGGAATATTAAGTTGAAGGTTCCCTCTTGGAAACTGGGCCCTAGGTTCATTGGTCCTTATAAAATAGTAGCCGTCATTAACCCTGTGGCTTTTCGCCTGGAGCTACCTCAGACTTTTAAGATCCATAACGTCTTCCATAAGTCGTTACTCAAGAAGTATGTTCCACCTCTAGAACCATCACCGCTGCCACCTCCTCCTGTTATTGTGGATGGTAATCTGGAGTTTCAAATATCCAGAATTGTTGATTCTCGTCGGGTCCGCCGCTCTCTTCAGTATCTGGTGCATTGAAGGGGTTACGGTCCCGAGGAAAGAATGTGGGTTCCAGCGTCAGAGGTAAACGCCAACAGGTTAATTCAGGCTTTCCATGCTTCTCATCCTGAGAGACCTGGTCCTGAGTGTCCGGAGGCCCCTCGTGAAAGGGGGGGTACTGTCACGAGGGTGTCAAGAGCCACGTCTGACTCCGTTATACCCGGGGTCAGGAAGTCGCAGCGGGTGGCTGCGCGCTCTATGTCTAAAGATCACGTTGTTTCTTAGTGATTGTTTTCTGTGTTTGCCTTGCAATCCTTTTTGTCTCACTCAGGGATCCGTAGCTTCTCCTCCTCAGCTGTTTCTTGTCTGCCACTCCCAACCTCCTTATATTCTCCTCTCACACTTCTCTAGTTGCCAGTTATAGAGCTTCCTGCCTGGACTTCTATACTGACCCACTGGAGCTGTGAATCCTGGTTGTTGTTCCAGAGTGCTACCCTCCGGATCCCTGTTGGGCTTTTTGTTGTCTCCTGTTGTCACCCACCTGGGATTATATGTTGAGTCTGTATTGTCTGTCCTCCCCTTGGTGTTTTCCTTTAGAGCTAGTGGTGCGGACTAGTGTTCCCACCGCCCTGTTCACTATCTAGGGCTCATCTTAGGGAAAGCCAGGGTTTTAGGCACGTGATCGGCGTACGGGTGAGGAACCCATCTAGGGACGTCAGGGCAGCCAGGTGCCAGCCGCAAGGTGAGTCAGGGGTCACCACCTTCCCTCTCACTTGGGCAGGGCCTTCCTCTTTCGCTCCCTCTGTGTCACGTATGTGATAGTCACGCCGATCGTGATAGATATTTGGTGGGGCCCAATGCCGTTCTAAGGATGGTAAGGCCTGAGCAGGTACAGGCATTAGTCAATTGGGTGTCCGACAGTGAATCCAGCACGTTCACATTATCTCCCACCCAGTCTTCTGCAGAAAGCACACAGATGGCGCCTGAAAACCAAGCCCATCAGTCTGTCACATCACCCCCATGCATACAGGGAAACTGTCTGAGCCTCAAGTTATGCAGCAGTCTCTTATGCTGTTTGAAGACTCCGCTGGCAGGGTTTCCCAAGGGCATCCACCCAGCCCTTCCCCAGCGGTGGAAGACATAGAATGCACTGACGCACAACCACTTATGTTTCCTGATGATGAGGACATGGGAATACCACCTCAGCATGTCTCTGATGATGAAACACAGGTGCCAACTGCTGCGTCTTTCTGCAGTGTGCAGACTGAACAGGAGGTTAGGGATCAAGACTGGGTGGAAGACGATGCAGGGGACGATGAGGTCCTAGACCCCACATGGAATGAAGGTCGTGCCACTGACTTTCACAGTTCGGAGGAAGAGGCAGTGGTGAGACCGAGCCAACAGCGTAGCAAAAGAGGGAGCAGTGGGCAAAAGCAGAACACCCGCCGCCAAGAGACTCCGCCTGCTACTGACCGCCGCCATCTGGGACCGAGCACCCCAAAGGCAGCTTCAAGGAGTTCCCTGGCATGGCACTTCTTCAAACAATGTGCTGACGACAAGACCCGAGTGGTTTGCACGCTATGCCATCAGAGCCTGAAGCGAGGCATTAACGTTCTGAACCTTACCACAACCTGTATGACCAGGCACCTGCATGCAAAGCATGAACTGCAGTGGAGTAAACACCTTAAAACCAAGGAAGTCACTCAGGCTCCCCCTGCTACCTCTTCTGCTGCTGCCGCCTCGGCCTCTTCTGCTGCTGCCGCCTCGGCCTCTTCTGCTGCTGCCGCATCGGCCTCTTCCTCCGCCTCTGGAGGAACGTTGGCACCTGCCGCCCAGCAAACAGGGGATGTACCACCAACACCACCTCCGTCACCAAGCATCTCAACCATGTCACATGGCAGCGTTCAGCTCTCCATCTCACAAACATTTGAGAGAAAGCGTAAATTCCCACCTAGCCACCCTCGATCCCTGGCCCTGAATGCCAGCATTTCTAAACTACTGGCATATGAAATGCTGTCATTTAGGCTGGTGGACACAGACAGCTTCAAACAGCTCATGTCGCTTGCTGTCCCACAGTATGTTGTTGCCAGCCGCCACTACTTCTCCAAGAGAGCCGTGCCTTCCCTGCACAACCAAGTATCCGATAAAATCAAGTGTGCACTGCGCAACACCATCTGTGGCAAGGTCCACCTAACCACAGATACGTGGACCAGTAAGCACGGCCAGGGACGCTATATCTCCCTAACTGCACACTGGGTAAATGTAGTGGCAGCTGGGCCCCAGGCGGAGAGCTGTTTGGCGCACGTCCTTCCGCCGCCAAGGATCGCAGGGCAACATTCTTTGCCTGCTGTTGCCACCTCCTCCTTCTCGGCTTCCTCCTCCTCTTCTTCCACCTGCTCATCCAGTCAGCCACACACCTTCACCACCAACTTCAGTACAGCCCGGGGTAAACGTCAGCAGGCCATTCTGAAACTCATATGTTTGGGGGACAGGCCCCACACCGCACAGGAGTTGTGGCGGGGTATAGAACAACAGACCGACGAGTGGTTGCTGCCGGTGAGCCTCAAGCCCGGCCTGGTGGTGTGTGATAATGGGCGAAATCTCGTTGCAGCTCTGGGACTAGCCGGTTTGACGCACATCCCTTGCTTGGCGCATGTGCTGAATTTGGTGGTGCAGAAGTACATTCACAACTACCCCGACATGTCAGAGCTGCTGCATAAAGTGCGGGCCGTCTGTTTGCGCTTCCGGCGTTCACATCCTGCCGCTGCTCACCTGTCTGCGCTACAGCGTAACTTCGGCCTTCCCGCTCACCGCCTCATATGCGACGTGCCCACCAGGTGGAACTCCACCTTGCACATGCTGGACAGACTGTGCAAGCAGCAGCAGGCCATAGTGGAGTTTCAGCTGCAGCACGCACGGGTCAGTCGCACTACGGAACAGCACCACTTCACCACCAATGACTGGGCCTCCATGCGAGACCTGTGTGCCCTGTTACGCTGTTTCGAGTACTCCACCAACATGGCCAGTGGCTATGACGCCGTTATCAGCGTTACAATACCACTTCTATGTCTCCTTGAGAAAACACTTAGGGCGATGATGGAAGAGGAGGTGGCCCAGGAGGAGGAGGAGGAGGAGGAAGAGGGGTCATTTTTAGCACTTTCAGGCCAGGCTCTTCGAAGTGACTCAGAGGGAGTTTTTTTGCAACAGCAGAGGCCAGGTACAAATGTGGCCAGCCAGGGCACACTACTGGAGGACGAGGAGGATGAGGATGAGGATGAGGAGGAGGTGGAGGAGGATGAGGATGAAGCATGGTCACAGCGGGGTGGCACCCAACGCAGCTCGGGCCCATCACTGGTGCGTGGCTGGGGGGAAAGGCAGGACGATGATGATACGCCTCCCACAGAGGAACGCTTGTCCTTACCTCTGGGCAGCCTGGCACACATGAGCGACTACATGCTGCAGTGCCTGCGCAACGACAGCAGAGTTGCCCACATTTTAACGTGTGCAGACTACTGGGTTGCCACCCTGCTGGATCCACGCTACAAAGACAATGTGCCCACCTTACTTCCTTCACTGGAGCGTGATAGGGAGATGCTCAAGTACAAGCGCGCGTTTGTAGACGCGCTACTGAGAGCATTCCCAAATGTCACAGGGGAACAAGTGGAAGCCCAAGGCCAAGGCAGAGGAGGAGCAAGAGGTCGCCAAGGCAGCTGTGTCACAGCCAGCTCCTCTGAGGGCAGGGTTAGCATGGCAGAGATGTGGAAAAGTTTTGTCAACACGCCACAGCTAACTGCACCACCACCTGATACGCAACGTGTTAGCAGGAGGCAACATTTCACTAACATGGTGGAACAGTACGTGTGCACACCCCTCCACGTACTGACTGATGGTTCAACTTCTGGGTCTCCAAATTGTCCACGTGGCCAGAGCTAGCCTTTTATGCCTTGGAGGTGCTGGCCTGCCCGGCGGCCAGCGTTTTGTCTGAATGTGTATTCAGCACGGCAGGAGGCGTCATTACAGACAAACGCAGCCGCCTGTCTACAGCCAATGTGGACAAGCTGACGTTCATAAAAATGAACCAGGCATGGATCCCACAGGACCTGTCCATCCCTTGTGCAGATTAGACATTAACTACCTCCCCTTAACCATATATTTTTGTACTCCAGGGCACTTCTTCATTCAATCCTCTTTTTATTTTCATTTTACCATTATATTGCGGGGCAACCCAAAGTTGAATGAACATCTCCTCTGTCTGGGTGCCGGGGCCTAAATATATGCCAATGGACTGTTCCAATGTTGGCTGACGTGAAGCCTGATTCTCTGCTATGACATGCAGACTGATGCTCTGCTGACATGAAGCCAGATTCTCTGTTACAGGACCTCTCTCCTCTGGCTGGGTACCTGGGCCTAAATATATGCCAATGGACTGTTGCAGTGGTGGCTGACGTGAAGCCTGATTCTCTTCTATGACATGCAGACTGATTCTCTGCTGACATGAAGCCAGATTCTCTGTTACGGGACCTCTCTCCTCTGGCTGGGTACCTGGGCCTAAATATATGCCAATGGACTGTTGCAGTGGTGGCTGACGTGAAGCCTGATTCTCTTCTATGACATGCAGACTGATTCTCTGCTGACATGAAGCCAGATTCTCTGTTACGAGACCTCTCTCCTCTGCCTGGGTGCTGGGCCTAAATATATGACAATGGACTGTTACAGTGGTGGCTGACTTGAAGCCTGATTCTCTGCTATGACATGCAGACTGATTCTCTGCTGACATGAAGCCAGATTCTCTGTTACGGGACCTCTCTCCTCTGGCTGGGTGCCTGGGCCTAAATATATGACAATGGACTGTTACAGTGGTGGCTGACGTGAAGCCTGATTCTCTGCTATGACATGCAGACTGATTCTCTGCTGACATGAAGCCAGATTCTCTGTTACGGGACCTCTCTCCTCTGGCTGGGTTCCTGGGCCTAAATATATGCCAATGGACTGTTGCTGACGTGAAGCCTGATTCTCTTCTATGACATGCAGACTGATTCTCTGCTGACATGAAGCCAGATTCTCTGTTACGGGACCTCTCTCCTCTGCCTGGGTGCTGGGCCTAAATATATGCCAATGGACTGTTGCAGTGGTGGCTGACGTGAAGCCTGATTCTCTTCTATGACATGCAGACTGATTCTCTGCTGACATGAAGCCAGATTCTCTGTTACGGGACCTCTCTCCTCTGGCTGGGTACCTGGGCCTAAATATATGCCAATGGACTGTTGCAGTGGTGGCTGACGTGAAGCCTGATTCTCTTCTATGACATGCAGACTGATTCTCTTCTGACATGAAGCCAGATTCTCTGTTACAGGACCTCTCTCCTCTGGCTGGGTACCTGGGCCTAAATATATGCCAATGGACTGTTGCAGTGGTGGCTGACGTGAAGCCTGATTCTCTTCTATGACATGCAGACTGATTCTCTGCTGACATGAAGCCAGATTCTCTGTTACGGGACCTCTCTCCTCTGCCTGGGTGCTGGGCCTAAATATATGACAATGGACTGTTACAGTGGTGGCTGACGTGAAGCCTGATTCTCTTCTATGACATGCAGACTGATTCTCTGCTGACATGAAGCCAGATTCTCTGTTACGGGGCCTCTCTCCTCTGCCTGGGTGCTGGGCCTAAATATATGACAATGGACTGTTACAGTGGTGGCTGACGTGAAGCCTGATTCTCTGCTATGACATGCAGACTGATTCTCTGCTGACATGAAGCCAGATTCTCTGTTACGGGACCTCTCTCCTCTGCCTGGGTGCCTGGGCCTAAATATATGCCAATGGACTGTTGCAGTGGTGGCTGACGTGAAGCCTGATTCTCTGCTATGGGACCTCTCTCCAATTGATATTGGTTAATTTTTATTTATTTTATTTTAATTTTTATTAATTTCCCTATCCACATTTGTTTGCAGGGGATTTACCTACATGTTGCTGCCTTTTGCAGCCTTCTAGCTCTTTCCTGGGCTGTTTTACAGCCTTTTTAGTGCCGAAAAGTTCGGGTCCCTATTGACTTCAATGGGGTTCGGGTTCGGGACGAAGTTCGGATCGGGTTCGGAGAATGTAAAGTAATAACAATTTTTGGAGGTATTACTATCTATTATAATAGTAGAGAAATTGAAATTTCCACATTTTTGGTAAATTTGGTATTTTCTTTTTTATAAATAAAAATTATATTTCTTGACTCAATTTTACCACTGTCATTTATTTTCATTAGGAGAGGGAGGACAAACTGAACTACTATAGAGACATCCTATCTAGCCAGTTGGTCGCTGCCTATCTGCTCCATAATCCATCCTATCGCAGGTCTGATGGCCCTCTGCACTCTCGTTCCACTGCCATGGTTGCTGTGGCAGGGTGGGGGGGGGGGGTGCTAGGAGTAGTATCAGCTCTATCAGCAGCTGCTTGAGTCAAGAGTCGATGATGAGCAACTTTCTTAACCCGCCTAGTGAAGAAACTACTCACCAGCAGCAGAAGATAGACTTGGAGCAGAACCTGAACCAGCAGTTGGTGGCATATTTGGAGTGCACGCTGCCACCCAACATTGAAGATCTTCTGGACTACTGGGTAGCGAAACTGGATTTGTGGACACAACTGGCTGAGTTTGCCCTGGAAAAGCTGTCCTGCCTGGCCAGTAGTGTGGCATCAGAGCGGGTGTTTAGTGCGGCGGGGGCCATAGTTACCCCAAGGAGAACTCGCCTGTCCAGTGTCAACCCAAAATGTGGAGAGAATGACCTTTGTCAAGATTAATCAGGAGTGGAGCAGCCAAGATTTCCACCCACTAATGCCTGATGCATCAGATTAGATCATCAATGCTGCCTCACCCAAACTACTCTGTGGTCTTCTCATAATGCTGCTGCCACATCACCACTCCGTGGTCTCCTCATGCTGCTGCAACATCACTACTCTGTGGTCTCCTCATCCTGCTGCTAACTCAACACTATGTCACTGGGCCACTCTGTGGTCTCTTAATGCTGCTGCCACCTCACCACTATGTCACTGGGCCACTCTGTGGTCTCCTCATGCTGCTGCCACCTCACCACTATGCCACTGAGCCACTCTGTGGTCTCCTCATGCTGCTGCCACCTCATTACTATGTCATTTGGCCACTCTGTGGACTTCTCATGCTGTTCCAACCTTCCCCATTCTGTGACTGATGCTCTTCTGACATGAAGCCAGATTCTCTGTTACGGGACCTCTCTCCTCTGGCTGGGTACCTGGGCCTAAATATATGCCAATGGACTGTTGCAGTGGTGGCTGACGTGAAGCCTGATTCTCTTCTATGACATGCAGACTGATTCTCTGCTGACATGAAGCCAGATTCTCTGTTACGGGACCTCTCTCCTCTGGCTGGGTACCTGGGCCTAAATATATGCCAATGGACTGTTGCAGTGGTGGCTGACGTGAAGCCTGATTCTCTTCTATGACATGCAGACTGATTCTCTGCTGATATGAAGCCAGATTCTCTGTTACAGGACCTCTCTCCTCTGGCTGGGTACCTGGGCCTAAATATATGCCAATGGACTGTTGCAGTGGTGGCTGACGTGAAGCCTGATTCTCTTCTATGACATGCAGACTGATTCTCTGCTGACATGAAGCCAGATTCTCTGTTACGGGACCTCTCTCCTCTGCCTGGGTGCTGGGCCTAAATATATGACAATGGACTGTTACAGTGGTGGCTGACGTGAAGCCTGATTCTCTTCTATGACATGCAGACTGATTCTCTGCTGACATGAAGCCAGATTCTCTGTTACGGGGCCTCTCTCCTCTGCCTGGGTGCTGGGCCTAAATATATGACAATGGACTGTTACAGTGGTGGCTGACGTGAAGCCTGATTCTCTGCTATGACATGCAGACTGATTCTCTGCTGACATGAAGCCAGATTCTCTGTTACGGGACCTCTCTCCTCTTCCTGGGTGCCTGGGCCTAAATATATGCCAATGGACTGTTGCAGTGGTGGCTGACGTGAAGCCTGATTCTCTGCTATGGGACCTCTCTCCAATTGATATTGGTTAATTTTTATTTATTTTATTTTCATTTTTATTAATTTCCCTATCCACATTTGTTTGCAGGGGATTTACCTACATGTTGCTGCCTTTTGCAGCCTTCTAGCTCTTTCCTGGGCTGTTTTACAGCCTTTTTAGTGCCGAAAAGTTCGGGTCCCTATTGACTTCAATGGGGTTCGGGTTCGGGACGAAGTTCGGATCGGGTTCGGAGAATGTAAAGTAATAACAATTTTTGGAGGTATTACTATCTATTATAATAGTAGAGAAATTGAAATTTCCACATTTTTGGTAAATTTGGTATTTTCTTTTTTATAAATAAAAATTATATTTCTTGACTCAATTTTACCACTGTCATTTATTTTCATTAGGAGAGGGAGGACAAACTGAACTACTATAGAGACATCCTATCTAGCCAGTTGGTCGCTGCCTATCTGCTCCATAATCCATCCTATCGCAGGTCTGATGGCCCTCTGCACTCTCGTTCCACTGCCATGGTTGCTGTGGCAGGGTGGGGGGGGGGGGGTGCTAGGAGCAGTATCAGCTCTAACAGCAGCTGCTTGAGTCAAGAGTCGATGTTGAGCAACCTTCTTAACCCGCCTAGTGAAGAAACTACTCACCAGCAGCAGAAGATAGACTTGGAGCAGAACCTGAACCAGCAGTTGGTGGCATATTTGGAGTGCACGCTGCCACCCAACATTGAAGATCTTCTGGACTACTGGGTAGCGAAACTGGATTTGTGGACACAACTGGCTGAGTTTGCCCTGGAAAAGCTGTCCTGCCTGGCCAGTAGTGTGGCATCAGAGCGGGTGTTTAGTGCGGCGGGGGCCATAATTACCCCAAGGAGAACTCGCCTGTCCAGTGTCAACCCAAAATGTGGAGAGAATGACCTTTGTCAAGATTAATCAGGAGTGGAGCAGCCAAGATTTCCACCCACTAATGCCTGATGCATCAGATTAGATCATCAATGCTGCCTCACCCAAACTACTCTGTGGTCTCCTCATAATGCTGCTGCCACATCACCACTCCGTGGTCTCCTCATGCTGCTGCAACATCACTACTCTGTGGTCTCCTCATCCTGCTGCTAACTCAACACTATGTCACTGGGCCACTCTGTGGTCTCTTAATGCTGCTGCCACCTCACCACTATGTCACTGGGCCACTCTGTGGTCTCCTCATGCTGCTGCCACCTCACCACTATGCCACTGAGCCACTCTGTGGTCTCCTCATGCTGCTGCCACCTCATTACTATGTCATTTGGCCACTCTGTGGACTTCTCATGCTGTTCCAACCTTCCCCATTCTGTGACTGATGCTCTTCTGACATGAAGCCAGATTCTCTGTTACGGGACCTCTCTCCTCTGGCTGGGTACCTGGGCCTAAATATATGCCAATGGACTGTTGCAGTGGTGGCTGACGTGAAGCCTGATTCTCTTCTATGACATGCAGACTGATTCTCTGCTGACATGAAGCCAGATTCTCTGTTACGGGACCTCTCTCCTCTGGCTGGGTGCCTGGGCCTAATTATATGACAATGGACTGTTACAGTGGTGGCTGACGTGAAGCCTGATTCTCTGCTATGGGACCTCTCTCCAATTGATATTGGTTAATTTTTATTTATTTTATTTTAATTTTTATTCATTTCCCTATCCACATTTGTTTGCAGGGGATTTACCTACATGTTGCTGCCTTTTGCAGCCTTCTAGCTCTTTCCTGGGCTGTTTTACAGCCTTTTTAGTGCCAAAAAGTTCGGGTCCCCATTGACTTCAATGGGGTTCGGGTTCGGGATGAAGTTCGGATCGGGTTCGGAGAATGTAAAGTAATAACAATTTTTGGAGGTATTACTATCTATTATAATAGTAGAGAAATTGAAATTTCCAAATTTTTGGTAAATTTGGTATTTTCTTTTTTATAAATAAAAATTATATTTCTTGACTCAATTTTACCACTGTCATTTATTTTCATTAGGAGAGGGAGGACAAACTGAACTACTATAGAGACATCCTATCTAGCCAGTTGGTCGCTGCCTATCTGCTCCATAATCCATCCTATCGCAGGTCTGATGGCCCTCTGCACTCTCGTTCCACTGCCATGGTTGCTGTGGCAGGGTGGGAGGGGGGGGTGCTAGGAGCAGTATCAGCTCTATCAGCAGCTGCTTGAGTCAAGAGTCGATGATGAGCAACTTTCTTAACCCGCCTAGTGAAGAAACTACTCACCAGCAGCAGAAGATAGACTTGGAGCAGAACCTGAACCAGCAGTTGGTGGCATAGTGCACGCTGCCACCCAACATTGAAGATCTTCTGGACTACTGGGTAGCGAAACTGGATTTGTGGACACAACTGGCTGAGTTTGCCCTGGAAAAGCTGTCCTGCCTGGCCAGTAGTGTGGCATCAGAGCGGGTGTTTAGTGCGGCGGGGGCCATAGTTACCCCAAGGAGAACTCGCCTGTCCAGTGTCAACCCAAAATGTGGAGAGAATGACCTTTGTCAAGATTAATCAGGAGTGGAGCAGCCAAGATTTCCACCCACTAATGCCTGATGCATCAGATTAGATCATCAATGCTGCCTCACCCAAACTACTCTGTGGTCTCCTCATGATGCTGCTGCCACATCACCACTCCGTGGTCTCCTCATGCTGCTGCAACATCACTACTCTGTGGTCTCCTCATCCTGCTGCTAACTCAACACTATGTCACTGGGCCACTCTGTGGTCTCTTAATGCTGCTGCCACCTCACCACTATGTCACTGGGCCACTCTGTGGTCTCCTCATGCTGCTGCCACCTCACCACTATGCCACTGAGCCACTCTGTGGTCTCCTCATGCTGCTGCCACCTCATTACTATGTCATTTGGCCACTCTGTGGACTTCTCATGCTGTTCCAACCTTCCCCATTCTGTGACTGGGCCACTAGTGTCCCTGTTTGGCCTTGTTGACATCATCATTTATGAGTGTGGCCTCATGGGAAAGGGGCATGCATTCATGAGAAATGTGCATGGCTGAAGATTAAACATTTCAGCTCAAAATTCTCCCACAATTCTGGCATAAAATTTTGTTGCAAAGTAAGCCAACTGAAAGTTGGCATAAAGTTAGACAAAAGTATCTAGCCATGCACAACATTTATCATCCAAGCTGAGGCAGCAAATTTGGTGCATGTCTAGACAATCTGCCAGTTTACCCCATCTACAAAATTAGTACATTTGCCCCATTTATTTTCTTTTCATGTTTACATATAAATAATGAAGCCAAAAAGAAACATAAGACCTTCCTTTTATTTGTAATAAACTACAGTTATATTACATTTAGACATTCAGCTAAATGCAGTTTGAGAAATGATAATGCAACAGAGCAGCCATAAAGCCTTACTACAGACGCACGCCATGCTTATCAATATATTAGAAAATTGTTTCTACTTTACTTTTTACTAATCTTTTTTTTCTTTCATCTTCTTGCTGTGCATGCATGATTAAGTCTTGTTGTGAGTGGTCTTCCCGTAATACTATAAGGGGAAACACTGGCCCCATGGACGTTCTCAAATGTCATGTAACTTCCTACAGTATTTCCTTAATTCATAATGTTTCGTGTTTTATTCAAAAAAATGAACCCAACAGGAAAAAAAGTTCTTTCTACATTAGGAAAGATCTCTGACTGTGGCCTTGTAGAGTTGCCAGGACATACATGATACCAGTTGACCTTTTTATACTGTAGTTCTCTTACACAGGAAAAAAAAAGTCACTGGTAGGAAAGATTTGGCAGGGCCTGGTATTATATTTGGTGTCTTATTGGAGAACAGGAAACAATAGTAATGGTAATAATAATAATAATATTTGAAAATAAATGGAAATTCTGAATAAAAAGGAGTATAATATTTACAAATCAGTGTACTTTCAAAACAGATGCTTTGTGGGTAAAAGCCTAGTTGTCCTTGTTCAGCTACATCAACAGAAGCAAACAACAATTATGGCTCTTGGAATACAACAATAAAAAATAATAATAATATAGTAATAATAAAAGAAAACAAAAATGCCTAAATGCAATGTGTCATCTATATTTCTTTCTGTCAATTATTACCAGATGACAAAATTTATATTATTTCCTAATCTATTTATACTTTCTGATTGTAGATTTTTTTTTATTTCTCATGCATTATTATGGGGGAAGTCATATTATCTTAGTTCTTGTTATCAGCATTTAGAAATATGCTTTAATGCAGCCATCATAGACACATTAGACTGTAGGGGACTCACTGACTTCTATAGAAGAGGTTTCCAGACATGCTCTGTGACCTGTGCAGAGGTCATTGTTCAGAGAGGAAGCTTAAATAAGCTGTGACCCTAAACTATTGCAAATGGTTGATCCTGTATTATCTATATGTAGGTGATATATGTCATTGTAATCCTGCCTGTAATGATAATGAGATGACTAGAGTGACTAGGATTTTTTTTATAATACAGATAGTAACATAGGAATTTTAATGAAAAATCACAAATTTTCTGAAAAATTGTAAATTAAAAAAATTACTTAAGCAATAGAATTTAGATAATTGTCTGATGACATATTCCATTGAAGGTCCAAAATAGGGTGGTCCTTAAAGGAGTTAAAAAGATAATGATCTCAATATGGGTTATCAATGCTCTGCCAATGTCCTCTACTACTGTAATCACTTTCTAATGCACTCAAAACCAGTAACTTGTCCTTGTTATGTCTCTCCCAGGGCCATGCTATGATAGAAAGTGATAAGAAGAGAGCACCCTTTATTCCCTTCAGGGCATACTTTAGTTTTGGGGCTCCAGCCTGATGCTAGATGGGTGGTGATGCGTTTTGAGGTGCAAGACAGGGTCTCTAAATTATATGACAGCAATGCAGGTGTTGGGGCACACAAGGATGAGTCTGGGTTTTATGCAACAAGTCCTTGTACTTTATTGAGGCAGTCCAATAGACGGTTCTCATAAGCACTGATAACATTGCACCCAGTCTTTATAGTTAACATATGGAATTTCCCAAGGCTGTATATAATAGGCTACTCTCTCTCTCTCTTTTCAATCAGGCTATAAAAGCTATCCTTTCCCAGGCCCAAGGGCTGCAACTTTCTCTATCGCCAGATATAAATATATGTTCCCCAGTATCCTCAATGGAATACAGTCTCTAAACAGATGGCCCTTCTATCCTTTTGTTATGATAAGGAACCTGGAGCTTATTTTTCCCATCCAGTATGAAGATAAGTCTGTAGCCACAATGTACAGTAGATGCCTTACCTTTTTCAGAAAAATGCACAGCAATCCTCCTTGTATAGTCGCTGAACTCTTTGCTGCATTCAGTAATTCTTGGCACATGTGCTGTTACTCAGTTGCTTTTGTAATCCAAAGGGGCAGGAAGCTTCCATTTTAAGCTCAGTTTTTTACTTCACACACATCCATAGCTCACACTACACTGAATTATTTCTTCCTACAGAGGAAGGGGTGGTGCCAGCCTTGCCTAGCAACAGTAGGCAGGATCTTCCTGCTCTCTCCATCCAGCCTGTGGGACACATGGTACACAGAATACAGTGACATCAACACTTGCAGTAGAGACACTGCATTTGCATAAACCTAACATGCTAATGTCATAACTGAAGAATATATGACAGTGGATGTACATAAGCACAACGTCAGGCTGGGGTACCAAGGGCCCACCCTACAGTTACATACAAATATTACCTGACAATTTTTAGGCCTTCAGAACACACCAATTTTTTTTTCATTGCATCATTTCAAGACCCATAACTTTTTTATTTTCCTATTGATGTAGCCATATGAGGGCAAATAACAATATGAATAAATAGTAAATCTGCTTTCGATTGTTGGCTTTTTTTGGACTGAATGCACATGGTAATATAAATAGCATTTATTTTTTTTCTGCTGGTCAATTTGTTACTGATAGTGTCAGTAACAAAAATGTCTTGCTTATTTTATATTTACTACTTTTGCACAATCGCAGCATGTTTTATGTGGCCCCATTCCAAGAGCAATGACTTTTTATTATTTCTCCATGAAAGTAGCTAAATGTGGGCTTGTTTTTTGCAAAACATGTTGCTGTCTGAGAATCATTTTGGGGTACATATAATGTTTTGATTGACTTCCATTACACATTTTTGTGGGTGAATGTTAATATCAAATCCACATCAATTTTACTCCAAGCACCATAAATATTATATTTTCTTGTATATTATTTGTTATATGGGTCATTAAGTTTTGGCAATGCTAAATATGTATTTTTTTTATAGATTGCTATTTTTACTGTAAAAAGAGTTCTATTTTACTTACGTTTTATTTTGGACACTTTTACTATCAATCTTTCTTTTTTTTTCAATCCCACTAAGGAATTTGATGCATTCATTTGATTTTTTATACAAAGATATGGGGTACTAAGTGTTCCAAAGTATTATTGCATGTCAGGTAGTCTATTAGCCCCCACTCTCCATAGGTGTCATCATGGTCACTACTGACCCCGGTATCTGATGGGGTAAGTGGTTGGTATCGTAGGTATTCCTGATCCCAACCATTAGAAGGGAATTCAGCTGTATAATTTAATATATATAATATGTATAATTTGATTAATATATAATATTCAGCTAGCAACAAAAAATGAAATTATGGGCCCCTATTCTAATACCATCTCATTGATGTAATAATAATACTGCTGTTTGCAGGAAAAATCCAAAAAGTATATCACAAAGTGGGATGATGTTAAGGAGATGTAATCTGTGGCTCCCAAAACTACAACCCCCAGAAGCTCTGAAGGTGTCAGGATATGCTGATATGGTAGTTCTTCAATAGATAGAAGAAAAATGGATAACATTTACAGTAGATATAAAAAATCTACACACCCCTGTTAAAATGTCAGGTTTTTGTGATGTAAAAAAAATGAGACAAAGATAAATCATGTCAGAACTTTTTTCACCTTTAATGTGACCTATAAACTGTACAACTCGATTGAAAAACAAACTGAAATCTTTTAGGTAGAGGGAAGAAATGATTCAAAAATAAAATAATATGGTTGCATAAGTGTGCACACCCTTAAACTAATACTTTGTTGAAGCACCTTTTGATTTTATTACAGCACTCAGTCTTTTTGGGTATGAGTCTATCAGCATGGCACATTTTGACTTGGCAAAATTTGCCCACTCTTCTTTGCAAAAACCCTCTTCAGATCACCCCACAGATTTTCAATCGGATTCAGGTCTGGGCTCTGTCTGGGACATTCCAAAACATTAATCTTCTTCTGGTGAAGCCATTCTTTTGTTGATTTAAATGTATGCTTTGGGTAGTTGTCATGCTGAAAGATGAAGTTCCTCTTCATGTTCTGCTTTCTAGCAGAAGACTGAAGGTTCTGTGCCAATATAGACTGGTATTTGGAACTGTTCATAATTCCCTCTAGCTTAACTAAGGCCCCAGTTCCAGCTGAAGAAAACAGCCCCAAAGCATGATGCTGCCCCCACCATGCTTTTGGTGATGTGCAGTGTTGTTTTTGCGCCAAACATATCTTTTGGAATTATGGCCAAAAAGTTCAACCTTGGTTTCATCAGACCATAACACCTTTTCCCATATGCTTTTGTGAGACTTCAGATGTGTTTTTGCTAAATGTAGCCTGGATGTTTTTCTTTGTAATAAAAGGCTTTCATCTTGCCACTCTACCCCATAGCCCAGACATATGAAGAATACAGGAAATTGTTGTCACATGTACCACAGAGCCAGTAATTGCCAGATATCTTCCTGCAGCTCCTTTAATGTTGCTGTAGGCCTCTTGGTAGCCTCCCAGACCAGTTAATTTCTCGTCTTTTCATCAATTTTGGAGGGACGTCCAGTTCTTAGTAATGTCACTGTTGTGCCATATTTTCTCCACTTGATGATGACTGTGTTCACTGTGTTCCATGGTATATCTAATGCCTTGGAAATTCTTTTGTACCCTTCTCTTGACTGATACCTTTTAACAATGAGATCCCTCTGATGTTTTGGAAGCTCTTTGTAGACCATGGCTTTTGCTGTTTCAGGAAAGACCAACTAGAGCAGCTGAACATTATTTGGGGTAAATCAGAGGCACTTTAACTGATGGCAGGTGTGTGCTGAATCCTATTTAACAGGATTCTGAATGTGATTGCTTAATTCTGAACCCAGCTACATCCCCAGTTATAAGATGGTGTGCACACTTATGCAACCACATTATTTTAGTTTTTTTGTTTTCTTCCCTCCCCCTAAAAAATTTCCGTTTGTTTTTTAATTGAGTGGTACAGTTTATAGGTCACATTAAAGGTGGAAAAAGTTCTGAAAAGATTTATCTTTGTCAAATTTTTTTTACATCACAGAAACCTGACATTTTAACAGGGGTGTGTAGACTTTTTATATCCACTATTTATGGAGAGTGGTCACACTGGATAATTTCTTTAAATGGTTTTGCAGGAAGATATTTTTTAATGCGAGGAAAGGCCCGCTCAGCCAATCATTTGCTTAGGTGGGTCACATCTAAGTGATTAGTAGAGTTGATTGCGAATATTCAAATCGCAAATTTTTATCGTGAAAATTTGCGCTTCAAGAATTTGCAAAGATGTAGAATATAGTGCTATATATCCGTAATCACGAATATTCTAGATTTTTTTTTTAAATCAGTAACCTCCCTTCTAGCTTGTGGGCCAATGAGAAGGCTGCAATATCTTTGTCAGAGCTTAGCAACATCCCTAGCAACCAATAGGAAAGTTGCCTACCCCTTACTATATAGGAAACTCCCCAGCAGCCATTTTCTGCAGTTTTTTTGCAGTTAGGAGAGAGAGCAGTGTCATTGCTGTGCTCTGTGCTTTCATCTGGATCCTATTCCTTATCCAATTACATTACATAGTTAGTTAGCTCATATATATATATATAAAAAAAGAAGAAAAGAAAGGAATCGCACATCCAACTACTATGCTTTGATCTCATCCCTGCTACTTTAGCAGAAGACAGCACTAAATAGCGCATGTGTACCGCCTCCTATGCTACATGCTAAATGAGGCATTAGTGTACATCTTGATCAAAAGGCATAAGCCCACTCACCACGCCAAGGTTGCCTCTATGAGTGGGTCCTAACCTAAAATTGCCGTGGCGCTGCACGGCGACCACCGGCGCCATCCCGGCCGGCGGCTGGACCCAGCAGCCAAACAGCACCAATGCTGCCTGACTATGCCATAACTAGCACTGGGCCCCACCAACCAGACAGAAAAACAGCACAGTGGCCCCCGTGCAGAACCGCACCATGTGAACAGTTGTCAAAGTTCACCTTACCTGAAGCTCTCAGGAACACCGACTGAGAGCATGGTAGGTTAATTTAACCCCTACTGCAGAATACTAGGCTAATTAAAATCACATGGCCGGATGGAAGGAGTGCTGATCCAGGGACAGAATCTCTGTGTATATATATATATATATATATATATATATAAAAAAGAAGAAAAGAAATGAATCGCACATCCAACTACTATGCTTTGATCTCATCCCTGCTACTTAAGCAGAAGACAGCACTAAATAGTGCATGTGTACCGCCTCTTATGCTACATGCTAAATGAGGCATTAGTGTACATTTTGATCAAAAGCATCATTTAGCATGTAGCATAAGAGGCGGTACACATGCGCTATTTAGTGCTGTCTTCTGCTTAAGTAGAAGGGATGAGATCAAAGCATAGTAGTTGGATGTGCGATTCATTTCTTTTCTTCTTTTTTATTCATATATATAATACACATAGTTAGTAGGAGTCAGTGTAGGTTAGATAGTGATATAGTGTAGCTGATAGAAATTACTGTGCTGTGCATTTTTTCCAGTCTCAGGAAACTTCTAGCAGCTTGAAAAATGTAGCAAAAGTGAGCAACGCCTCTATTGTACGCGCAAAACCCGCATATTACATTGCCAATTTTCGCAATCAAGAAAAAATAGAGCAAATTTATCACGAATATTAGGCAAAAAAGTCACGAAGTATTGAGAAAACGAATATTGCCCATGCTGCTCATCACTAGTGATTAGCTGAGCAGGCCTTTACTGGCATTTCCAGCGTGTCATTAGGGGCAGGAAATGTAGAGCACAGCAGACCAGATCAGCATTGGAATAGCAGGGGAACGTTGGAGGTGAATTATGTTATTTTGCTCTTTTTAACTTTTTCTGTGCTCTACTTTGTTTGATGCCAGAGGTGTTTATTAAAAAGAGAGGCCTGCTCCTTGCTTCACTGGCCATCAGGGGATTAACCAGCTCCCTGGTTGGCCAGTCTTAGTGTGCATAGGCACAGATTGTGTCTTCACACAGGAGTATTCAGTCACAGATCACTTTTCCCTTTTTGACAACCACTAATTGACTGACAGAGTATACTGTAGTGCTCTCTCATTCTTTAAAAAGTTTTCACCCCAGCTGCTCCAGAACATTAAAGGGAATCTGACACTCTGATTTTTAACTATTAGCTAAAGTAAAATATGTAGAGATGAGCGAATCGAAGTTGATGAAGTGGAATTCAGGAAAAATTTGATTTGCACCGAATCCAACTTGTCTGACGCTTCGTGGTAAAGAATCAAATTTTTTCCTAAAATGGCTGCTGCACATGTTAGGACATGGAGCAAAGAACTCTGGGAACGAGGGATCTCCCACAATGCCATGCATGCAGCCAATCAGCAGCTAGACAGCCCGTTCTTTTTATTGGGGTGCAAGTGCTGTGGTGTAACGGTGTATTACTAGGAAATATTTCTATGTCTTATTAGCCCTTGTGAGGTGCAGTTATATGCTCTAAAGCCTTTTTTGACTTGTATTCGTGGGTAAAAAATGGCTTATTTTCTGTTCAGTGGTGCAGTTATATATTCTACAGCTTTATTGGCGAGTATTCGTGGCAAAAAAAAGTATTATTTGCCTTTGTGTGGTGAAGTGAGAAAATTACAGCCCTTTTTGGCTTGTATAAGTGGCAAAAAAAAGTATTATTTGCCATTCAGTGGTGCAGTTATATGTTCTAAAGCCTTTTTTGACTTGTATTCGTGGGTAAAAAATGGCTTATTTTCTGTTCAGTGGTGCAGTTATATATTCTACAGCTTTATTGGCGAGTATTAGTGGCAAAAAAAAGTATTATTTGCCTTTGTGTGGTGAAGTGAGAAAATTACAGCCCTTTTTGGCTTGTATAAGTGGCAAAAAAAAGTATTATTTGCCATTCAGTGGTGCAGTTATATGTTCTAAAGCCTTTTTTGGAGTCTATTAGTGGCAAAAAAAGTATTATTTGCTGTTCAGGGGTGCAGTTATATGTTTTAAACCTTTGTTGATGTGTATTAGTGGCAATAAAAAGTATTATTTGCCATTGTGTGGTGAAGTGACAAAATTACAGCCTTTTTTGGGGTGTACTAATTTCCTTTTTATTTTCTTATTTGATCTAACAGTATGGCAGACAGAGAAGTGACAGGCCATGCACAGGGGAGGGGTAGAGGCCTAAACGTTTCTGGCGCAGAAGAGTAAGGAAGCGTGGCAGCAGGGGTCACTTCCAGAGGCCCGAGCTCCCAGTTTCAGCTAGCAATCGTGTCTTGACCAGCAACCCAGCGGTTCTTGAATGGTTTACTCGGTCATCCACTTCATCCCAAGTGACATCAGACACCCCTAGCCAAGAGTCGGTGGGTTCGTCAGACCCAACTCTTAGTTAGCATTGCCTGGGAGCAGGCCCTGTGCCCTCACCTGTCCTCAACCTGCCTCTGTTCTTTTCTGTTCCCTCAGCCAGAGAAGTATTATATGCTGTGGGCTCAGCTCCACTATACAGAAAGGACGAGCTACTACAGGACAGTGAACAGCTACTGCCCAGCCAAGATATGGAGGAGACATCCGCCGCTTCCTCCGGTAGGCGGGCAAGTAGTGATGAGGAGCGTGGTGTGGGAGCTGATGTTGTGAGCGGTCAGGCTCCTGGCTCAGAGACCGGTGAGGAGGACATCAGTGACGTGCAGACATTATTCGATGATTATGATGTAGCCGATTGCAATTGGGAGCCGGGTGATGAAGGGGCTTCATCATCATCGGGTGTCATGCTTTAGTGTGGGAGGGAAACACCACACTGAGCATAGGAGAGAAGGGGGGAGCAGGGAATCAGGCCTGAGAACTAGGGAAGAAAAATGGACAGATCTTAGTGAAAACCCTAACCAAAATTCTGACTGACTACCAGTATGAACAGAACCCAAAGGTAGGTGAGTTCATACTCAGGAATACCTAGAATCCTATCAAGCCCTATAGGACCCTGGTACTAATGGCAGGGATGAGACTACCTGTTCCTCCAAAATGAAGGACGAACAGGAGTCTCCTTAAGGCCTAATACAAACAATATGGAAATGCAACACACAGAACCCAAACAAAATACAAAAGGGAAAGGAAATACTTGACTTCAAAGGAGCAATGGAAGCACCAGGAACTCAGCCGAGATCCAACCACAATCTATCTAAAAGGTCCAAACAGAAGCTATAAACTGCACAGCATTGTGGTATAAGCAACTATAAATAGAGAAGGTTAAATTACCCTAATAGCCATACCTGGGTAAAGAAGGGTGTTCTCGAAACTGCCTGCTCCCGGTGACCGCATGTGTTTCAGAGCGGCTCGCGGCGCAGGCACAGGTAAGGACTTACCTCTGCATCGCCGGGCTTGGGAATAAAGATGGCAGATCGCATGTGTTCGTCGGCGAACACTGCGAACTGGCCATCACTGGCAGAAACAACACAGACATCATTTGATACAAACCGAAAACATGTCAGAGCAAACCACGTGTTGCCAGTATCACCGATCTCCTGCCACCTATCACGGGAATGTCCGTGACATCGGGAGAAGAGGGTGGCAGCTTGCGCACGAGGCAGTGGGGGAGCCAGCAAGCTGTTAGCTTGGCAGGGAGTCAGCAGGGCGGCAGCAGTGGGAGGTCGGGAGCCAAACGTGCCCTGGGTAGACCACTCGCTTCGCAGCAGCGTCAGTAGCAGTCAGTCAGTGTTATGGGTAAAATCACCTACTCGGCGGTGTGGCAGTATTTTGTTAAGCCGCTGGAGGAGGTGAACATGGCCATTTGCCGAATCTGTGGGCAGAAGAAGAAGCATGGCTAGGGTGCCAATGTTAGCACCACGGCCCTGCATCAACATATGCAGCGTCACCATAAAGTGGCCTGGGAGAACCGTGGCTCGAATGTGGTGGTCCAGCCTGCTGCAGCAACCTCTGCATCACCCAGTGGAACACAGGCGATTTCAGACAGTCAAGGCTTCACCACCTGCTCCTCACCTTCCTACTCCTCGTCACTCATTCTGTCAGCAATAGATCACCAAAGCGATTTTCAAGAGACACCAGTAAGCGTGCACTCATCCAATGACGCAGAAGCTGAACGTGCTCCTGGCCAAGTTGCTGGTGCTGCAGTCTCTCCATTTCCAAGTGGTGAACTCTGCACCTTTCAGAGAACTGATAGCTTGTGCCTAGTCGAGGTGGAGAATCCCAAGCTATCATTTATTTTCCCAAAAAGGCAGAACAAATATGCACAAATATGTAGAACAGAAGGTGGGCCAGTCCTTGAGACTGTCGGTGTCTGCCAAAGTGCATGGCAGCGCTGACGTGTGGAGCTGTAACTACGGTCAAGGACAATATATTTCCTTTATGGCCCACTGGGTAAATGTGGTTAGTGCCCAGTCAAACCAGCAACTTGGCCAGGTGACGACGCTTCCGCCTCCATGTTCTCACGCCGTTGGTCCTGCGACAATGTTCGCCTCTGCCTCCTTTTCCTCCACCATGTCCTCAGCCTCCAATGTAGGGACAATTCACAGTGCTCCTCTAGCATTCCACATGTGCAGGGCACGGCGGGGCCACGCTGTTCTACACCTCGTTTGCCTGGGTGAACGGAGTCAGAGGGGAGTAACTGCTCTGTGTCCTTCAGCAAGAAATCGAATCCTGGCTTTCTCCGCGACAACTCAAAATCTGAACCATTGTGACCGGCGACGGGAAGAACATGGTGTTGGCACTGCGTCAAGGAGGGCTGAGCCATGCGCCATGCATGCGCATGTGTTCAATCTGGTTGTCAAGTGGTTCTGAAGTATTCCACCCATCTGCAAGACATCCTAAAAATGTCCAGGAAACTTTGCATGCACTTCAGTCACTCGTACACCACCAAGCACACCCTCCTTGAGCTGCAGAGGCAAAACGGGGTCCTCCAACATAGGCTTATATGCTATGTTTCCACCCTCCATATATTGGACCGACTATATGAACAGAGAAAGGCCATAAACTATTTCTTAATAACCCAAGCGGACAGGAGTGCTCCCCTGTGTAGTTTCGATGTCAGCCAGTGATAGCTCATGCGTGACACCTGCCGTTTGCTCAGGCCTTTTGAGGATGCCATGTTATTAGTCAGTCGCCAGGACTACGGGATGAACAACGTCATTCCACTGCTTCATATCCTGGAACAGATGCTGGTACATCTGGCTGGTCAGGGGACTGGAGACATGGCACCTATCTCACAGCCACATGAGCCCCGTGGGGGCTGAACTAGAGGACAAGAGGAGGACATTGGACACAAGCAATGAGAAATTAGTGGTTTTTCTACACAGGTGACATGAGAGGAGGAGCAGGAGCAGCTGGAGGAGCAAGAGGGACATGATACTGCTGACACCCTCTCCACTCTGTCAGGGGGGCTCTACTTGTATAAGCGTTTAATAGAACAGGTTCTGTAGACATCTATGTGGAATCAGCTGATGACAGTGTAAAAGGAGTGTGCTCTTGCACGCTACAGTAGAATCTTGGGCCTCTGCAGGGTTCTTTATACCTGGCGCTAACATCGACCTTTTAAGGCTGAGTTCACACTTGAGTTATTTGGTCAGTTTTGTCCTCGTAACTGCCCAAATAAGTGAAGTGTGCTGTGATTCTAAGAGCAACACCTGTCATGTGTGTGTCATACTGACTCACAGTAATGTTTCAGTACCACAGCAGACTCCCTATGTGTGTTACTGCAAAGCACAGTGTTCTACACAACTATATAGGCTCTCTGAAGCCAGGTAATAGCTGTTTTTAACGTGATTCACAGCAAATAAATTTGGATCGAATCTTTTCGTAAAAAATTTGGCGAACAGGCTGAATCGAATTTTTTGAGAAATTCGCTCATCTCTAAATATATGTACAGGGAGTGCAGAATTATTAGGCAAGTTGTATTTTTGAGGATTAATTTTATTATTGAACAACAACCATGTTCTCAATGAACCCAAAAAACTCATTAATATCAAAGCTGAATATTTTTGGAAGTAGTTTTTAGTTTGTTTTTAGTTTAGCTATTTTAGGGGGATATCTGTGTGTGCAGGTGACTATTACTGTGCATAATTATTAGGCAAATATAAATTAACTTAAAACAAATATATACCCATTTCAATTATTTATTTTTACCAGTGAAACCAATACAACATCTCAACATTCACAAATATACATTTCTGACATTCAAAAACAAAACAAAAACAAATCAGTGACCAATATAGCCACCTTTCTTTGCAAGGACACTCAAAAGCCTGCCATCCATGGATTCTGTCAGTGTTTTGATCTGTTCACCATCAACATTGCGTGCAGCAGCAATCACAGCCTCCCAGACACTGTTCAGAGAGGTGTACTGTTTTCCCTCCTTGTAAATCTCACATTTGATGATGGACCACAGGTTCTCAACGGGGTTCAGATCAGGTGAACAAGGAGGCCATGTCATTAGATTTTCTTCTTTTATACCCTTTCTTGCCAGCCACGCTGTGGAGTACTTGGACGCGTGTGATGGAGCATTGTCCTGCATGAAAATCATGTTTTTCTTGAAGGATGCAGACTTCTTCCTGTACCACTGCTTGAAGAAGGTGTCTTCCAGAAACTGGCAGTAGGACTGGGAGTTGAGCTTGACTCCATCCTCAACCCGACAAGCCCCACAAGCTCATCGTTGATGATACCAGCCCAAACCAGTACTCCACCTCCACCTTGCTGGCGTCTGAGTCGGACTGGAGCTCTCTGCCCTTTACCAATCCAGCCACGGGCCCATCAAGACTCACTCTCATTTCATCAGTCCATAAAACCTTAGAAAAATCAGTCTTGAGATATTTCTTGGCCCAGTCTTGACGTTTCAGCTTGTGTGTCTTGTTCAGTGGTGGTCGTCTTTCAGCCTTTCTTACCTTGGCCATGTCTCTGAGTATTGCACACCTTGTGCTTTTGGGCACTCCAGTGATGTTGCAGCTCTGAAATATGGCCAAACTGGTGGCAAGTGGCATCTTGGCAGCTGCACGCTTGACTTTTCTCAGTTCATGGGCAGTTATTTTGCGCCTTGGTTTTTCCACGCGCTTCTTGCGACCCTGTTGACTATTTTGAATGAAACGCTTTATTGTTCGATGATCACGCTTCAGAAGCTTTGCAATTTTAAGAGTGCTGCATCCCTCTGCAAGATATCTCACTATTTTTGACTTTTCTGAGCCTGTCAAGTCCTTCTTTTGACCCATTTTGCGAAAGGAAAGGAAGTTGCCTAATAATTATGCACACCTGATATAGGGTGTTGATGTCATTAGACCACACCCCTTCTCATTACAGAGATGCACATCACCTAATATGCTTAATTGGTAGTAGGCTTTCGAGCCTATACAGCTTGGAGTAAGACAACATGCATAAAGAGGATGATGTGGTCAAAATACTCATTTGCCTAATAATTCTGCACGCAGTGTATAGTACTCCAGATCACTATATTTTTTTTTCCTACTGCCCCTATTACCCTGCTGTCAACACTCAAACCTGCACTGAAATGCACAGTCCAAACTGCTGAGCTCTAAGTCAGAGTATCAGCATGTATGTCACGGAAATTTTGCGCCTTCCCTGCAGTGGGCATCAGACTTACTGTAGGTAGAGGACATGTGTTTCAGGCAGAATTCTATGAAAATAGTGATGTGGCGAAAGAGGTGCAGATTGGAAATCACAAAGGGGAGGTACTGGGAACAATTGAAGAGGTGGTCTTGGGCTCTTGGGATAGGCGGTCTTGGGCTCTTTGAAAAATTGATGCCCCATGGCTCTGCATGGATCATACCCATCAAAGTTCATTTTCTGGAGTTCAGAAATAAAGATAATGCTAACAAAGGTATTATGTTAGGCAGCACTATATTGCACTGCCATGGGTTAAATATGTATTTACTATATAAATAGTAAATTTACAATATAAATATAGTAAAACTCCCTTTAAAACATAGCTTCTGTTGAGGAAGGGTTGAGACGTATGCATATATGTCCATGCATGCCTGCAAACACGTGCGGGCATGTATGGTATATATGCATACATTAACCAACGCACCATGGGATGATGTGCGCAGATGTGCCCAGCATCTGCGCACGTCTGCCCATGGTGATCCCCAGGGGCTCATGGTGGCCCCTGTGGGAAATATGTGACCCCTTATAATATATGTAGGGGCCTTGTGCCCCCTTATATGTAGGGGCTTGTGCCCCCTTATCTGTGCCCCCTTATATATATGACTGTGTCCCCATCTATAATCCCCCTTAGAATACATTATGCCTCTTATATATGTGTATATATATTATCAGGAGGACATATATGTGTATCTGCCATGGCTCTCCCCCAGGTGTGTATATATATATATATATATATATATGGGCCTATAACTGCATGCCCCCAGGTTTATAATGAGTATATATATGTATATAGATGCGCCCCAAGTATCTATATACATATATATATAAATATCCAAAGATGAGGCAGCACTCCAGGTAAAGTGAAAAAAGGTGGATCTTTTATTCCCTCTGCAACGTTTCAACCGTCTCAATGCGGTCTTTCTCAAGCCTGCATTGAGACGGTTGAAACGTTGCAGAGGGAATAAAAGATCCACCTTTTTTCACTTTACATGGAGTGCTGCCTCATCTTTGGATATTTATTTACCTGTGGCTGTTTGAGACTGTGGCTGAGAGGATTTGCACCTGTATTCCTTGTCTTGTGCTGCTGGGACCCGTTTTTTGGTTTCTACATACATATATATATATATATATATATATATATATATAAATAACAAAAAAAGAAAACCAGCAGCACAAGACAAAAATTGAGGCGGGTGCAATATCCTCAAAACCGCAGGCTCAGACGGCTATACGTAGATCTAAGTAGCAAAAGATGAGGCAGCACTCCGACATAAGGTGAAAGAAAACGTGGATCCTTTATTCCCCTCTGCAACGTTTCAACCGCTCATTGCGGTCTTTATCAGGCATATGCTTGATAAAGACCGCAATGAGCGGTTGAAACGTTGCAGAGGGGAATAAAGGATCCACGTTTTCTTTCACCTTATGTCGGAGTGCTGCCTCATCTTTTGCTACTTATATATATATACTTAAATTTCCCCGGCGTTCAGCCAGTTCCTGCAGGGGGTGGATATGTCTCCAGGTGGCTGGTGACTTCAAAGGCTAAGGGATCAACTGATTTGAGGCACTTTGTTGAGTTTATCAGCCTATTTACTATGTGGCCCCACCTTGTGTTTGTGACATGGCTGGGCGTGTGGTGCTGCTAGCCTCAGGGGGCCAACTGGCATGCATACGTCACAGTCACACTATGATGTCACACCCCTGAGAAGGGGGAGTTGGGCTGGTTTTGAGGCGGATATAGGAGCCTGAAACCAGGAAGAGGGTCTCTTGCAACCAGACTAGAACCAGAGACACATGACACTGCTGCCTGAAGGAAGAGGGGCCATTTGCCCCTGGAGATGGCTGAGTATACGCTGGGATGGCATTGTACCTCTGCCCCTGCAGTGCCAACCATATTCACCCCTTCCCTGCCTATCCCTTCACTGCTGCCTGCTTACTCCAGTAGCAGCTGAGTGTGTGTTTTGGGGTGGAATTGGGGTGGAATCCAGTACAGCTAGAGTGTGGGGTGGAATTGGGAATTGTAGATTTGTATTGTGGTGTGTACGTCTATATGTATATATATTTATAACCATTGATCTATAAATATATATATAGATATAGCGTATAATTAGATTACGATTATCCCCCCCCCCTGGTTTACCCTTTTCCTACCCTGATTAACCCCTGGTTGTAACCCCTGCTTAAACCCTGCCACCCCCCCCCCCTCACCAGACTAGAACCAGAGACACATGAGGACTGCTGCCTGAAGGAAGAGAGGCCATTTGCCCCTGGAGATGGCTGAGTATACGCTGGGATGGCATTGTACCTCTGCCCTTGCAGTGCCAACCATATTCACCCCTTCCCTGCCTATCCCTTCACTGCTGCCTGCTTACTCCAGTAGCAGCTGAGTGTGTGTTTTGGGGTGGAATTGGGGTGGAATCCAGTACAGCTAGGAATTGGGAATTGTAGATTTGTATTGTGGTGTGTACGTCTATATGTACAGTCATGTGAAAAAATTAGGACACCCTTTGAAAGCATGTGGTTTTTTGTAACATTTTTAATAAAAGGTTATTTCATCTCCGTTTCAACAATACAGAGAGATTAAAGTAATCCGACTAAACAAAGAAAACTGAAGAAAAGTCTTTTCAAGATCTTCTGTAAATGTCATTCTACAAAAATGCCTATTCTAACTGAGGAAAAAGATAGGACACCCTTGCCCCTAATAGCGAGTGTTACCTCCTTTGGCTGAAATAACTGCAGTGAGACGGTTCTTGTAGCCATCTACCAGTCTTCGACATCGGTCTGAGGAAATTTTACCCCACTCCTCAATGCAGAACTTTTTCAGCTGTGAGATGTTTGAGGGGTTTCTTGCACGTACAGCCCTTTTCAAGTCACCCCACAGCATCTCAATGGGATTCAAATCTGGACTTTGACTTGGCCATTCCAGGACTCTCCATTTCTTCTTTTTCAGCCAATCTTTGGTTGATTTACTAGTATGTTTTGGGTCATTGTCATGTTGCATGGTCCAGTTCCGCTTCAGCTTTAATTTTCTAACTGATGGTCTCACATGTTCTTCAAGCACCTTCTGATACACAGTAGAATTCATCGTGGATTCTATGATGGTGAGCTGACCAGGTCCTGCTGCAGCAAAGCAGCCCCAAACCATGACACTTCCACCTCCATGCTTCACAGTTGGTATGAGGTTCTTTTCTTGGAATGCTGTGTTTGGTTTACGCCAAACATGTCCTCTGCTGTTGTGTCCAAATAATTCAATTTTGGACTCATCTGTCCAAAGAACATTATTCCAGAAGTCCTGGTCTTTGTCAACTTTATCTCTGGCAAATGTCAGTCTGGCCTCGATGTTTCTCTTGGAAAGCAAAGGTTTCCTCCTTGCACACCTCCCATGCAAGTTAAACTTGTACAGTCTCTTTCTGATTGTAGAGGCATGTACTTCTACATCAACAGTAGCCAGAGCCTGCTGTAGTTCTCGAGATGACACTTTAGGGTTTTTGGAGACCTCTTTTAGCATCTTGCGGTCTGCTCTTGGGGTGAACTTGCTGGGGCGACCAGTCCTGGGCATGTTGGCAGTTGTTTTGAAAGCCCTCCACTTGTAGACTATCTTCCGGACAGTGGAATGGCTGATTTCAAAATCTTTTGAGATCTTTTTAAATCCCTTCCCAGACTCATAGGCTGCTACAATCTTTTTTCTGAGGTCCTCTGACAGCTCTTTTGCTCTCACCATGGTGCTCACTCTCACTTCAACAGTCAGGAGCACACCAAACTAAATGTCTGAGGTTTAAATAGGGCAAGCCTCATTCAACATGCAGAGTAACGATCTACTAATTATGTGCACCTGGTGTGATATACCTGTGTGAGATCTGAGCCAATTTAAGAGGGAATACATGTGAGGGTGTCCTATCTTTTTCCTCAGTTAGAATAGGCATTTTTGTAGAATGACATTTACAGAAGATCTTGAAAAGACTTTTCTTCAGTTTTCTTTGTTTAGTTGGATTACTTTAATCTCTCTGTATTGTTGAAACGGAGATGAAATAACCTTTTATTAAAAATGTTACAAAAAACCACATGCTTTCAAAGGGTGTCCTAATTTTTTCACATGACTGTATATATATTGTAAGGGATCGCCTCTTATTTGGGGGTCATTCGCACAGATATCTTCAGGACACCAAGTTTAAGATCCAAACACTGTGCTTTATTGCGGCACATCCGCTTAAACATAAACAATAATACAAAACAACAAACACTTGCCCGGCTAGGCTCTAACTAAACAAATAGATGCCTGACTCACCTAAGTCCTTGTTCACACCCTGTGAACACGTGCGGCTTTCTGAGCCAAAGTCCCACAGCCTCCTGGCTGTACAGAGCACAGTACGCCCACTGTCTCCAGTTCAGTATTTCTTGTGGGGGATTGGGGCTCAGTAGTCTGCCTGACTATGGCCCTGCGACCCTCCCAGGCGTCGCTGTGTCCCCCAACTCCAGGCTATCTCACAGCCTTGTGGTCCCTCAGCATTGCCCAGCTGAGACCACACAGACAGAGCCTCCAGGCCTCTGTCCACAGGTACCACACTCCCCCCTTTCTGACCCTCTGGGAGGTGCTTTGTGCTAGGCTGATTACCTCCAGCTTCTCTCACCTGTGGTGGAACAGGGGTGTGGACCGAACTATCCACCCCTTCCTTGCCTCTAACCTGAGTGAGACCTGTCACTGTCTCACATATCCCCCCCCTTTGTTCAAGCCCGTCAGGGTGAACACCTGCATAACCACGGGAGGCTGGTGAGAGGGCATCCACCTGGCCTGGACGTGGGGAACAGCCACCCACCCTGCTCTTTGGCTGCTCCCAATAAGAACCGGCCCAGATTGGCTTTACAGCCACACTAAGTAACCCAGTGTCAGCAAGCACTAGCTGCCGCTGACACAGAAAATTACCGGTTCTTATTTCACCGAGGCCAGGAACCTCGGTGACACGTACCTTCCCTTTGTTCTGCCAGACCCACGCCATCAGAGCTTGGTTTATCACCAAAACCAACATCTTGCCTAACCGAAAATGCCTAAAGGCCTCATGTGCCCATCTCATGGCCAGATACTCTTTTCTTACTCTTTCCCGAGTGATGATGCGCTGTCGTATATTTTGATCTCTCTCTCTTTTTAGATCCTCTGGCTCCTGTACATGCGCCTCACGTCCTTTCTGGGACTGCTGCAGCTCTTGCCTGAACTGTTCCCAGTCATGGTCATATCCCGAGACTTTCTCCTTTGCTTTGCAGTGCTCCTTCAGCAGAGCATGCTTGCCCCTACTCGCTTCTTTTAAGTGCATCTGGGTCACTTCTTCCTTCTTTCCAACAGTAGTTACCCCAGCTACTATGGCAGTTTTAGAAACCTCTGCTTCTTTAGCGGCTTTTTCCACTTCGGCCGCGGCTCCCTTTGGCTCAACTTTGGCCTCTGTAGAACCTGGGGACTTCATGTCAACCAACATATCGGCCTTAACTTTTTCAGTCTTTGTCTTCTTGAAGTCTCCAGTCTCTTTGACCGCCTTCTCATCCTTCTCGGACATGGCACCATACACTTGCCCTGTTAACCCCTCCCCCTCTTTCTCATTGAGGCAGGAGGCACCAGGGTCTTCAGCAGACTCCTCGTCTTCTTTTATTTTCTCCAAAGGCTCACCCAGGACCCTGTTCTCATTTTGTGGAGGAGTCAGGAGATACAGGCCATTGTAATAGCCCAGATCCGAAAACTGATCGTTCACCTCCTTGTACTTCTTCCCCAGCAGCCTGCTGGCTATTTGGAAGGCCTTGTATGCAGAGGGGACATCTTCCAGGCCTAGGCTACACGCTACCACGGGTCTGTGGTCTTCGGCATCCACATCAGCCCCATCAACTGGTTTAGCAGAAGCATCTTCCATCTTCTCTGCCACAGCCAGCACCACAGTGCCACCCTCTCCAGTCCCATTTTTAACCGGCTCTGGCTTCTTGACGTCTTCCAGAGAACTCTCCTCTTCAGGTTTCTCACCTTCTACCTGCTGCTCAAGAGCACACTTAGATTTCTCCAACTCATCTTTTAAGCTCATGAGATTTTCAGTCTCTGCTCTGAGTTGCTTGTTCAGCCTCTCCAATTCAGCATGCTCCTCAAGCGCTTCTTCCAGGGCTTTAGCCAAGGAGAGGGCCTTGGTCTCCTTTTCCCAAGCATCAGTCTCTGTTTGGTCACTTTTTTCACCATATCGAGCAGAGACACATTTCTCTTCAGCTAGGAGCCAGTCCCACTTCTCCTGTTTCTTTGCTGGATTAGACATAACTTGCTTCTGGTGGTCCAGGTCCACCATCAGATCATCCAATCCTCGCTGAAGTTTGTTCTTTGTTTTCTCCACCTTTTTGTAAGTCACACCCTGTTTCTCCAGGCGCTGAACCACCAACTCCATGTTTTTCAGCAGTTTCTTTTCAGCTTTTTGCACAAGCTTGTGGGAAGTGCCCCGCTTTTTGGCCTCCGGTTCCAGCTGCTCCTTGCTCGGCTCTGCTGCAGCAGATGTAGGAGTATCGCCATTCTCTTTCTTTGCCCTTTCTGAAATTTTCTTCAGTTGCTCTGTGAAGACAGCTAGTCCTGTCTCTAAGGTTTCTAGGGAGCGTGAGGAGAGAGAGAGATCATCCTCCTGTTTGCAGCTGTACTGTCGTGTCAGGTCACCTACAACTGCCTGGACATGGACCTCAGACCCTAGGCTGATGTCACCCGACTTAATTCTCATCTCGTCAGATATAACTGTCTGGTCGCTACTAGTAACCACCTTAGTTTCGCAGGACCTTGATATGGTAGCTTCACTCTCTGAGTTGCTATCGGTCACAGCACATACGTCACCTATACCGCTCGTGTCATTGTTAATTCTGACCTCTAGGGGCACCGCTGAGCTAATCCCCACCTGGGACACTTCCTTAGTAACCGACCAACATTGTGGAGACTGCATTTCCACCTCTGGTACGTGCGGTACACCCTCTAACCCTATCATATTTTCCTGCACCTTCAAACACTGAGCTGGAGCTGGGCTTTGCTCCACACTACTTATATGCACGTCTTCAAACCTTTTGATTACGTCATATAGCGCTTCATGAAACATAGCAGATGCAGAAAATAAAGTTTCATCATCATTTACATTTTTACCACCAGGGGGCGCTTCTCCCCTGACCACAACCTGCAACGGAAAAGTTATATCACTGTCACCACATATTTCATATGACATCATATTTTCCTTATGCATTTCCGCATTTTTGTCACCATCACCTTGCACTTGACCAGCACCATTGTTTCCAATGGTCAATATTCTTTCCCCATGCAGGTCAAAGTGCAGCTCCCTTAGATCCTCACTTAAAGGGACAGGTACAGGTTCTGCAGGAGTTTCGTCACCATCTGCAGAAGTGTCTACCTTACCCCACAGCAACAAACCGATATCACGGCCCAACACTCCCTCATGCATGAGTGTATCTGTAACATCAAGTTCATCAGTCTCTGTTCTCATTGGAGTCTCACGCTCAGTGAAAATCAGTGGATAGTCCTTATCCGCACGACTGTCCAGCACCTTTATTATTTTATCAGTCTCTGGTTTCAATATTGTGCTACCTCTTACCCGGGCTAGCATGGGATCCCGGATCCTTGTCATCCCAAAACTAGCTTTGGTCATGGGCAACTGAGGAAACCCAGAAACCTTCTCCCCTGCGGGTTTCTGCGAGGGAGCCATCACAGCAGGCTTATCCGCCTGTCCAGACACAGTTTTTTCTCTGTGTGACTTATTACCTACCGGCCCAGCAGATATCCCCTGCCGCCGGCTCACTGTCACTGGGTCTGCCACATAGTTATTAACAGGAACAGTCTTACCCTTTGTAATCAACCAGTCTGGTAAAGCAGTGACATCCTCTCCCGCGGACTCATCAAGGTTGTGGTTGCTCCTAGCAACAGCTTTACTGCACCTCCGCACTTCCTCTCTAGGACTCAGGACACAGTCGCAGGGAAGATATGCACTCCTGAGAACCGCACCGCTCTCCACCTCTTTGTCTTCCCGACGGTTGCCTTTGGCAACGGCATATCTTTGCTGTTCATCGGACTCTCCAGGTACACAATTTGTAGCATTTTCTCCGCTCCACAGCTGCCAAAATAATGGGAAGTCTTTGCCAAGCACAAACTCCACTTCCAGGGTCTCCCATTTTAAGAGCTCCCATTGCACAGGGCCATAGTCTGTTATAAAGGTCAGAGACACAGTGACATCTGTCTCTGGCCCTCTCTCCAGAAAGTCCAGCACTTCAGGCCTGATGAGAGACACCTGCTGGCGGGCATCTAGAGTGACCCCCAGCGGGATTCCCCCAATCACCAACTCGCAGGATCTTTCTGTACAGGGTCCATACAGTGTTGAGAACCCATTTCTCAAGGCCAGCTGCAACTGTGCCTCCAAAGCCTCTCGCTCTGCATCAAATTTCGCCAATTCATTTTTAGTGTAGCCAATTGCTATGGCCATGTCTTCTGCATGCTGTATGCGCCAGCGCTGCCGGAAGTACTCTTCCCCGAGACCCATGGTAGCAGGAAAAGCTTTCAGCCACAAGTCCACTTTTGCTGGGCTACTGGCCCTTTAATTTACTGCAGTTTTACTTGCACCACAGCAAAATAGTTCACACTCTTTTGAGCAGCACCTGCTCCACTGGACAAAAAAAAAAAGCTTCCGTTCCTTTAACGCCACACACGGCAAAAAACAGCTTTTAGCAGCACCTGCAGTCTCAGCGTTGCCCCTAGCAACCGACCGTTGCCCTTCTCTCATGGACAACTGCCCGCATCCGACACCAATTGTAAGGGATCGCCTCTTATTTGGGGGTCATTCGCACAGATATCTTCAGGACACCAAGTTTAAGATCCAAACACTGTGCTTTATTGCGGCACATCCGCTTAAACATAAACAATAATACAAAACAACAAACACTTGCCCGGCTAGGCTCTAACTAAACAAATAGATGCCTGACTCACCTAAGTCCTTGTTCACACCCTGTGAACACGTGCGGCTTTCTGAGCCAAAGTCCCACAGCCTCCTGGCTGTACAGAGCACAGTACGCCCACTGTCTCCAGTTCAGTATTTCTTGTGGGGGATTGGGGCTCAGTAGTCTGCCTGACTATGGCCCTGCGACCCTCCCAGGCGTCGCTGTGTCCCCCAACTCCAGGCTATCTCACAGCCTTGTGGTCCCTCAGCATTGCCCAGCTGAGACCACACAGACAGAGCCTCCAGGCCTCTGTCCACAGGTACCACACTCCCCCCTTTCTGACCCTCTGGGAGGTGCTTTGTGCTAGGCTGATTACCTCCAGCTTCTCTCACCTGTGGTGGAACAGGGGTGTGGACCGAACTATCCACCCCTTCCTTGCCTCTAACCTGAGTGAGACCTGTCACTGTCTCACAATATTTATAACCATTGATCTATAAATATATATAGATATAGCATATAATTAGATTACGATTATCCCCCCCCCCCCCCTGGTTTACCCTTTTCCTACCCTGATTAACCCCTGGTTGTAACCCCTGCTTAAACCCTGCCACACTGTACACTTGCAGGGTATTTATCCCCTGCATTGCTGTACAGTTCTGATATTATCCTTTGTGTTTGTGGTCGGCTTACACCCCTGTAAGACCACCGTTAACCCTTGTTGTACCCCGTAGGGACAGTGCAGACGGGTGGGTTATTGTTACTATACTTGTATGTGTGTATTGTATAGTTAGTTTGTGGGTGGAATTTGGGAACGTGTGTACTATATATTTAGTGCTGTATTGTTAGTGTATTGTGTGCGTAGTGTTATTGGCGATAGTTAGTGCAGTAAGGCGCATGCAGCTAGTGTAGCGATCAGTGTAAAGCATAGCGAAAGTATTGTGTGTATTTATTATATAAAGGCATAAATAGGCGGAGTCATCACTAGACGGCTCCTCCTATTTATGAATATTAATTATCGATATTCGCATAATATTGGTGATTAATATTCCCCCCTTTACATTGGCGAGCCAGGCCCACTGCTTAGATTTTGAAATCTGTGTTTGGTTTTGAGGTTAGAGGTTGGTCATCCTGTGAATTATCAGGCAAGAGAGACGTGGTCAGCGGTCTGAGCGTCTAGGACCTGAAAATTCGGACAGGTGACGCGACTCTTCCTTATGGTGTTTGAGGCTAGAGGTCGGTTGTCCTGTGAATTGTCAGGTAAGAGAGACGTGGTCAGCGGTCTGAGCGTCTAGGAGAGACGTGGTCAGCGGTCTGAGCGTCTAGGACCTGATAATTCGGACAGGTAACGCGACTCTTCCTCACAGCACCAAGCGCAGATCAAAATCTTTAGCAGAGAATCTATAATTGTTCTGTGAATTAATATTTTGCTATTTGCTTTACACGGTCACTGCATCGCTCAAGTGATTGCGAGGGAGAAGAGGACACGACACTGAAGGAGATCCATCTTCATTGGAGCGGCGTACAAGTCCAGCGGGAAACAGGAAGAAGCGATCCGGGAAAATGGACTTCTTCCAAGCAGCTGCTAGGACAAAGAGGTACGGCCCCAAGGAGAAGATAGACGCTCAAACGGTGAGTATGGACTTCCCCACACTGCAACACTTGAGCAGACACAGCACATTTAATCCCATCCTCCCCACCACATACAAGTCAGCAGAAATGCTGTAGTCCGATTTGTTGGCACAGGCTTGTAGTTATGACAAGCTTTGTGTGAACAAACGGATGGTGTTAAACAAGGCCACCAAACGGCTTCAGATGCTGGCCAAACTCGTTCATACGTTTGAGGCTAGCATCTGTAAGCCAAAGGAAGTGGCGCTGGTGTCTCAGTCAACGGAGACAATTCCTCCAGCCATTCACTGCTTATGCTGTGCTAGTAATTCGGACCAGGTTTCGGCATTACGGGCACAGCTGGCGGAGAATGTGCAGTCTACTGTTGACCGAGATGCGCAGGTGGCTAGGTTAGAGTCACAGTTAGTAGAGCTGCAGAAGGAGGAAATTGAGGCTAAGTTGACCCAGTCTTATACTGAGGTCAAGGCCTTCAAGGAGCGGACTGCCTCCACTAATGTGACGGTAGCCATATTGAAGGCTCAGGTTGCTGTAAGCTCCCAGATAATAACTGGCATGCAACAGGTCATCACCAAGTTGGTGCCGGCACTTTCTTTTCCCATAAAGTCAGGGTCGGAATATCCCAAAACTTTGCCCTATGCAGGGCAAAAAGGGGGGAGAGTAGTCTGTGACAGGCCAAATCACCAGACCAAGCCTGTCCAGACTAACAGAGATTTTTCCCTGACTTTGGGGAAAATAAATATCGTGAAGAGTGCCTCCCTGAAGATGGAACAATTCAGGGAGCGCGGTTGCAGTGTGGAAGGACCTAAGCCATGCCGGGCAAACATCAAATGTTTTGCGTGTGGTGGCTTGGGTCATATAGCGAAGCACTGCAAAATACACAAGACAGTAAGCCCAATCAGGTGCTTCAGGTGTGGGAACAAAGGACACATTGCAAGGAATTGCCCTTGTGCAAGTAATTGCAATGTGTCCAGTGATGGGATTCAGATAACAAATCGTGCAGCGGGGTCTAGTCAGTTTGGCCATAAAGGGGTTACCTCTCGGCAGCATCATCAGCTGCTGAGGGGCCAGAGTGGCCAAGCTAGGCTAGGCAACATTTGACACCCCCTGTACTATTTGTTACACCGTTTGTTCCCTGTACATGTCCATGTTGTGTGTTTTTGTTGTCTGTTGTAACGTTCTTCTTGATGTTGATGGTGGTCCTTGTCTATGAGTGTGTTCCACCATGCTGATTTATGTAGTGTTGTAAGTCCCGTCTGCTGTCTTGTTTCATTCTGTGTCCCCTTGAAGTGGAGAAATGTGGATCGAGAACGTATAGGTTCGCGAGCAGATAATATCACACGGGAAATCCTGCTGGTCAGGAGAAGGCATAAGGACCTTCTTCATGCAGCACACAAAGGATGATGTGTTATTATTCTGGGCAACCAGGGTCTCGGATCGATACAGATAACACTGTTGTGCTCAAGG